>NC_133770.1:223354950-223375247 GCF_003597395.2 Chelonoidis abingdonii | reverse complement strand
AAGATGAGAACCTAGAATGACATTAATCAGGATAAGGTCTGCCATAAACCAGTGACTTGTTACCTGTCTCTATAAAATGTACCATTTTAAAAGGGATTTGTGTCCTTTTAAATGGTTTCTTTTTTACCAAGATAATTTTTAATGTTTATGAGCTTGTATGTAATCTTTATGTTTTCAGAAAGGCTGACCAAGGAAATGCTAACTGATAAGTCAAAAGAATGTAAATTTTTTACAGTTTAGAAGTGTAAATGAAGCTTGCTTGTAGGGGCGGAAAACTGTTAAATAAAACTTTTTATGTTATAATTCAACTGTCTGCCATATTCCTACTTATAAAGTGTATGTTAAAATAATATCACATTAAATTCTTTGGGAAGTTTTTTATCATGCCAGATGTGGTAAAATTTTTATTTTGCAGATATGCATAACCGTTTTTCACTGTTCGCCAAGGAGTGATATACCTCTATGGCTCTAAATGTTAATAATCAAATTCTACCTTGAATTGCACATGCCTTGGCCTATGTTTAAATTCAGAGAAAGCCCACATGATGGTCTGAGGCAGAAATGGACCCAGGAAAATACTAATTCCATTGCACACTCTTGAAAATACATTCTTCGGTCTTGAGTGGTCATTTAACTCTGCCTCCATTGGGAGAAGGAAATTAATTTCATCCATTTTTCATAATAAAATTAAATGAAAGGATCCTCATTAAATTTAAAATCCAAACGCTCCATTTGTACTCATGGGATTTTTTTGTCCCTCTTCAAATTTTCCCTAAAACTGTGATTAACACTTCTGATTATGTGTATTCATTCATTAGCTTAGAAGCACTAATGCAGGTGAGAGGTTTAAGAGCTGCGACAGGTGCGTAGGCCTTGGGCTGTAGGAGGAGGAAAGGGATGGATGTTACCAGGTTGTGCTATCGATCAGCACAATAAGTGGTGTTGTAGAGGGCTGAGGGGCACAGTGAAGTTTTTAAAACCCTGTTCTAAAGAGGACATGGAAGCCTGTAAAAATCTTCAGGCACAGAAGGGAAGAGTGGTGGCAGAGAAGAAATGGGAGAGAGACACAATGAGGAGGATTTTTTTAAGTGTATTGTTTGAGTACAGAATGTGCACAGGAGGAAGGAAGGAAAAAGGAGAGAGTGAGGAGAGGATTTTATTCTTATATTTTATGTAGGAGAAAAAGCAAAACATAAGAGAAACTGGAACAAAACGGAGAGATGCGGACAAGATACAGAAAAGAAGGAACGGGGCTTAGGAGGAGCACATGGAAATGAAGGAAGAAATAGGAGCAAGTCCTGAGAGAGGAGAAAGACACTATTCAGAGGAAAAGTAAGAAGGAGTTTAGAAGGGGACAAACGTCTCCCTGGATCAGGGTCAGGAGAGAAACTAATGAGACGAGATGACAAGAAAAGAAGGAGAGGTGGTTCAAGATACAAAACTGGAGGACAGGCAGGAATGAAGAGCAGAGTGGAGCGAGAAAAAGCAAAGGCGAAATACCAGAAAGAGAGAGAAATAAGTAAGTGAGCAGATTTTGTGGACAAACTGCCGTTCTGCTTTCCAAAGCCAATTTCATTTAAAGATGTTATAGCTATTGGAGTCACAAAAAGGAAAAATTTCGTTCTGCTGGTGTCACAGTGGAAGGGAGAGGGCAGAGGAGATGAGAACATGTTTCCCCTCTATATCAAGCAGGGTAAGTATCCCTCCATAGTGCTCAGAAGCACAGGGAGAGATGAGCCTTGCAACACTGTCAGCCCACACACATGCCTGAAAGGGGACATGGTCTGCTCTCGGGACATGTCGTCACAGCTAATTGCCATCCTGAAAGGTGCTAAGCACCCAAATTTCCACTGGAAAATGAAAGCCCTGATAGTTTTGTGTAGCAAACCAAATGTAAGGCTATTTATTAGGCAGTATTTATTTTGGTGTTTTGCCGGCTACTAAAATGCAGGCGTGCATGGTTCTCCCACCATATGCCTCTCAGGCAACCTATGAGAAAACTCATGCAATAACTCACAAAGGATTGGAATCTGACTGACTCACCAATGTAGTACTGTAGTTATTCTTGTTGAAAGGGTCATCTCATTTTACAGATCCTCCTTAAACTGAGTATGCTGGGATGTATGTGAGTCGGAGACAGAACCCAGACAAGTTGGCAATTACAAGAACACTAGCCTAGTTATGTCAAAATATATTCTGCTGTACAATTGGAAGATACAGATCCTGTTTTCGATTATATTTACAGCAATTAAAAGGGAGATGTTTTGCCCTTTGGTGTTTAGGCCTTTAACACGTCAGATCCAAAGAAATAGGCAATGGTAGTGCTGGAGGCAGCGGTGGTTAGTGGTAAAGGAAACTACACTAATGAATTCTAGAGGGCTTGTAATGCATTAAAAGATTCAGTTAATCTGCCAGCAAGAATGTTGCTCAGTGGAACTGACCTAAACTCCCTGGACCTTGTCAGATGTATTCTGTGCATGTGGCGTTCCACACAAATTTACAGATTTTAAGGAAGATGCTCTCATGCCAAAAACTATGTGCCTTAATATATAAGCCAGCTCAGATTAGCTTAAAATAAAATCTACGGTGGCGATCTCTTGATCCTGATATATGAAAATCCAAATAAAGGGATTGGTTCACAAGAAATGAAAAATAACTTCAGCAGGAAATATCTTCAAAATACTTATGCCAGGATAATCCAGTTCAATGGAATGCATCTTCCGTTATTAATAAGCCATCAATGAATACAAAATAAAATAGAGGAGTCTTGTGGGGCTGTTATATTTGTATCCTTACTGACCGAAAACAGTGTGTACACTTAGAGATGTGGTCAACCATTGTGTTATTTTAATGTTAAGTGATCTAATACAAATTACTGATTGCTAATTGTTTTTGTTTTCCCTTTCAATGCAATCTGTTATTGTATCACTTTACTGTTTTTCACTTCTTTGAAGAACAAGGAAGTCACCATCTTACCCGCCAATATGGATGAGTAAGTACTAGTTATGGCTACGCTTCCCACAGTAACTCCACTCATCACCTGCATGGCATCACTGACAACAAATGCAGGAGCCTGAACCCTTAGCTAACCCAGCATCTTCTTTGTTGTAGTACAGTCTGCCTCCCCGTAGACACCAAATTAGAATCGTTCTAGTAGGCACCGTCAACTTAGGATTTCGTTGCTCTGTATTTAAATGGCCTAGAAATAAACCAAATGGATGTGAACAGATACAGGAAAACTACTTAGGTTGTTTAACAAATTTTTGCTTTCTCCCAAATTAATGTTCTCCACCCAACATTGAAAAGTAATCAGTTGAGATTTATGGAAGGTAGGCATCATCAGACTGGGATCTGGTTCAGTTCAGATAAACTGCAATTTAGATCATCACAATGTGGTAACAGAGAAGTGTTTATTAATATGCTTGAGGTCGAATTAGCTACAAGGTATCTTGCAAATTCCTCTAATAATCCTTCAATTTTGAGTTGCCTTCTTCTTCCAATTGGTGTATAATGTGTCAAAATCCCACAAATCCTAATATGGGCACTTCCAAAGTTATTTTACCTGTTTGGGAGTTCACAGTAACTGTGGCGTTTCAAAATGCAAGAATTACAAAAGAAATACATGTTTACGTTTCTAGGCAATTGACAGCCAGTATATTATCTGTAGTCCCATAAGTAAAGCAAAAACATGGAAAAACCAAGAAACTCCTTGATTCAAGAGGTAGTTGTTATTAAGCACTTCAGTGTATTCAGGATTGTGCAAATCTAGAGGTACTTGCACCAAGAAATTTCCCCATGTAATCCGATATCGTATCATTACAATTTACATAAGAACAGTCTACATCAGATGGTAAATGGACGATGGAGCCTTTTGCTTCTAAGACACTGGTTCAAATTTCAGCCCAGCTGGTGGTGGTTTATTGCAAGTAGCCACCTTAGGTCCCCAAACATAGGTGCTGGAACTATAGGGCTGGGGTGAGCAGGCCAACATCCCCTCGGCTTGAAGTGGTTTCCTCACTTATATAGGTTTACGGTTGTCAATCTCAGCATCCAACTTCACTATACAAATTGTTCCAACACCCCTGTCCCCAAACAAGATTGGCAGTAACAACGTTTTATTCTACGTAGCTGTTTCGGTGGACAATGGACATTGAGTTTAGTGTTCTCCATTCGTTTCCAGGGAGAGGGTAGGACACCTCACAGACACCCACAGACCACCACCATCATGTGTAGTAACTATAATCAACCATCACAGCCAAGTTGAATGGGCATAGAGACGGATCACTCTCCTTCTCCTCTAGAAATGATTTCTTCTAAACAGCTGCTGAGGAACACGGTGATGCAGCAGAGGGCAGGCTCCAACTGCCACGTTTGCAATATTCAGTGGACAAACAAACTTCTCCTTCAGGGTGTCAATCCATTTCATAGCCTAAATTCACAGCAAAAAACTAAACAAATATAATCCTAGAATAAACATACTGGAAGAATTACACTCATGCTCTCTTGCTTTTGCACTCATTCCCATGTGTTTTATGCAGTCAGGGTTCTTCCCCACTCTGAAAGTTTAGGGTACAAGATGTGGGCGACGCCACATTGAAGACCCCCTAAGCTTATTTACCAGGTTTAGGTGAACAGTAAGGCTTGCCACCCACAAGCTGTTCCAATCTTAGGGAGAGCCCACTTGGAAACTCTGCCTTCCGCCAAATATTTCCCAAGTCCCTAACCCTCCTTTCCTGGGCAGATTTGAGACTAAATATCCCAAACCAATTGGTTACAAAGTGATCAAAGACCAAAGCCTGGATCTTTTGGACAAGGAAAATCAATCAGGTGTCTTAAAAAACAGAATTTCTATTAAAAGAAAAAGTAATTTCATCTCTGTAAAATCAGGTAAATAACTTTACAGGGTAATACAGATTCAAAGAGCCCAGAGGAACCCCTCTAGCTTAGGCTTCAAAGTGTTACAGCAAACAGGAGTTAACCCTCTAGCCAAAGGAACAATTACAAGTTGATAAAACTAACACGCCTTGCCTGGCTGTACTTACAGATGTGGAGAACATGATTGATCTCCAGTCCCTCTTAGTCAAGAGCAAACATGCCCACCGAAAACAAAAAGCCACAAACAAAAAGCCTCCCCCTCCTTTCAGATTTGAAAGCTATCTTGTCCCCTGTTGGTCCTTTGCGGCGTCAGGTTGTCAGCCGTTACCTCAGCTTCTTAACCCTTACAGGTAAAAGGTTTTTTGCGTGCCTCTGGCAGGAAGCGTTTTTATCAGTATTGTGAAGGAGGGTTGTTACCCTTCTCCTTTTATAGTTATGACATGCAGTTTCTAGCAGTTTTGCCATTTGCTTCTCAGTTTTCGTTTATATTTGTGGCCAAAGTATCCATAGAACTCTTTTCCAAAAAACCCTTGCGATTAAGGTATATTCACATTAACTTAAAATAAATATATACCAAACTTGTTCAGATTGTGAACATTGACTTCCTTAGACTGTGACTTATCACTTGGCTCAAGGAAAAATTTTCTTGCTTGCTTGTGATGTAATTATGTGATCCAAATTTGTATGTGGGTGCTGCTTTCGTGCTGTCCTACTGTAGTACATACATGCAAAACAGGGTCTATGTAATAACCAATTGAAAATGCATAGAGCTTTATTTTGTATATTAAGGTTCGTAGGTCCACTGTTCCCACTTTTTTCACTTACTGTTAAACTTATGGGTAATAGTTGAATTCTTTGAAACTCTTTCTAGAAATCACACCTTCTAGTTCTGAAGATCCTATAGTCACAAGTGGCGAGCATAACCACAAGGAGGCTGCTATATAACCATAGTAGGAGAGCACATTACACGCAGTCGAAATTCATGATAGAATGATTAGCCTTAAGGGAAGAAGTAAATCCTAACTCAAGAGATTTTAAAGTTCTTTAATTATCGCATCATATTAGGTTCCTTCACTATAACTGGCCCAGGTCTTAGAGCTGATTGCGGACAGATATTTCAGCATTTTCAATCAAGTGATATATTCACTTCTTAATAGGGTCGTGGCAGATTTCCCCATAGCAAAGGTGAGAATAAACTAAAATTCCAATATTCAGTATTCTCCAGACCGCAAACTTTACTTACTCATAGTGTTTACTCACACAATAGGATCAGGTCTGGTTGTCAGAAAGTGACAGCTTTTTTCCGTGGTATGGGCATATTAGAAAAGCCATCTTTCGTTTAAGCTCTTTTGCTTCTCTAACTAGGGTAAGATGAAGCACATTTGTGAATAGTTATGTCTGTCACAGTATTACCATCCTGAAATGTGCCGGGCATTCGCTTTTGCTTTGCCATCACATATTCAGTGATTTCAAACTATGGATTGTGCCAATACCTGAAATAGATAAGACAAATAAATGTCATATTTTGTTTCATTTCAGGCGATTGGCGCTATCCAGTATTATCTCCTTGAATTCTAATGGCAGCTTATTCCTGGTAGGAACACTATCCCCTGGCTAGTAAAAGTTTGCAGGCTGGGCCTCTGTATTATTCAAGGAGCTTTGCAACATTCCAAAAATAAATATTGAGGAAGGGTCACATGTTGATTTTCTCCACCCTAGGAAAGCATTTTTTAGAAAGTCTGAAGAAGTCTGTCTGCAGTTCGTGAAGTAGCAATGCAAAAAAAAAAAAAAAAAAAAAAAAGTGGTTTGTGCATGTTAAAAAAAGATGTTCAAAGTTTTCAAAAATATTTGTACTCCAATGACACTGAAACGTTTCATTTTAAAGGTTCTGGACCTGGCATGTGAGCAGCTCAGCTCTCAGTGAGGAATTTATGTTTTTTTAAGGTATCAAAAAATTGGCTGGGAAATAATAATATATGTATTTGAAAACCATGTGCTCTCTTGCTTTTAACAATAGACCAAAATGTGGCTGTCCGGCTATAAACCATATTCCACGTATATAGATGAAGGGCCTGGGCTAGGTTCAGCCTTGGTTTACACTAGAGTGGAAAAGATAATGGCACAAGGCATCCACAACCTTCCTTCTACATTGGGGCTAGCCTACCAGGGACCAGCACAGCCTACAAAGTGGGAAATATTAGCCAGGAAGGATGTGTAGCCAGGAGATGTGCTGATTCTGCAGCCTTCCCTGGCACACCTCCCTATACAGCCCCCAGCAAAACCTTACACTGACCTTCCTTCCCTTAGTGAGAGCAGTGACAGGAACACTGCTTGCCTCTCTAGGAGTGGAGCCACTCAGGATATAGTGGGTCTCTGGCTCAGGGGTAAATCTAACCTATTATGTTAATATAGAGCATGATTCTGCACCATTGCAGTCAGAGGGAGTTTGCCCATTGACTTCAATAGGAGCTGAATCAGGCCCATACTGCTGTGTTATAGTTTCAGGGGGAATTAAAACTGAATTTCTTGTCTCCCAACCATAATGTATCAGTTTTTTCCATTTTCTACATCGTGTTCTCATCATGTGGGGAATACCTTTATTTGTATTTTCTCTTCCTTTGCAAAAACTGGAGGGTGGGCTTCATGCCCAGGAAAGGGAGAGACAGTGCCATTGGTTAATTACCACAGGTTTAATGAAGCTACAGGCTGTGCAAGCTTTCTACACATCAGTGCCTCTGCAGCCCAGCGTTCAATCGCAAAATTCTTCTATTGCAGCCTTTACCCTCTCTTGAGCAAAGAATGCCTGAAGTGTTGGCTAGGCATTTGGAAGTGGAGCTAAGGTGAACCTATGAGCTCCTTTTCTCTTGCAACCCAAAAGATTATGGCCCAGAAGTGTGAGGCTAATATGGTACTAGGGTTCAAGGCCTGAAAGGGGGCCATGCAAAAATAAGTCATATATCACATTAACACATCCTAGCCCCAAAATGATGAAGAATGAAGTCTCAAACTAACATAGGTTCTCATCAACATAAATTGATAGTTCAGCTAATCTATTGAGGATGAGGGAATTCACAAGTGTTTTCTCTTATACCTTTCCAGAATTTTACTTAAGATCAGTTTATGTTGTCAGTTCATTCCTGAATTCCACCTTGCATTTCAGAACCTGGGTTTCAGATTTCACCAATGACAGTTTCATCATTTACTGCTGGGCGGAGAGCTGAAGAATTTCATCTTGATATCTGGAACTCATTCTGAAAAAGAATCTTAATTTGGTCGCCTTACTTGTTTGGGTCTAATTAGAGAATGAACTGTCCTCTGCTTTTCCCAGATAAGATTAATTTCTAATTGATTTATAAGGTGATTGGAGATTACCATAGTGATCAGTATTGTAACTGTCATTTTGAAGAAAGAAGACAAGCACTGATTAGGTGCAATCCAGGGCAGCCTGCAATCTTTGTCATGAGACCTATCAACAGGATACTTAATTTCACTTGCAGTGAGAGCTGTAACAGTGGGTAGAAACACACTGGGCCAAATTAATTACTGATGTAATTGTAAGGGAGTCACACTGCTCACAAAAAGGAAGGCCAGGCTATAGTTCTTCAGAAAATAGAGTCATATATGATAGCGCTTATTGTATCCTATGAATTTTTTTTGGGGGGGAGGGGATTTTCTCAACTCCACCTGGCCAAAGGCATGTGTGATGGGGTGTATAAATAGCCACTAAGGGATTGTGGGACAAAGTAGCTGCCTCCCCAGCTACAGCTAATTGGTTGACCAACAAGAGTTGGGATAAGAAGTTGCAGCCCAGGTAAGAAAGGGAGGCTGCCAGAGAGGCCCAGTAACACCCTGTGTCAGCAGCAAGCTGCGCAAGGAGCAGGACTGAAAATTGACTACGGTGAGATTGCTTGGGGGGGAGAATCCTAAACAGGTTTCCCTTCTGCTCTCCATGAGCTAGAGCAAGACTGGACTCCGTAGGATCCTTCTACTAAGTCTCTGAGGAATCTGACATAAGGTTTTGAGAACAGCAGGAGCTGAGGGAAAGGCTAAAAGAAGAAGCTCTTAAAGGACCAGTGTACTTCCAAGGGGCCTGAGGCCAGGAGAAAGTGTTGAGAGCCTCTCTAATGTGATACCAGAAACGAGAGTCTGCTTGGCTGTAGCACAGACCCATTGGCCTGAGAGGAGCTGGTGACAGCCCAAACATGGAGGAGTTTTTGTGGCAACTAACCCAACAAAAGGCCACATCCTTAAAGCTACAGGCACCTGTTAGGGAACAGCAACAATGGATGCAAGCCCTTTACCTGACAGCTGCTCCAGGCTCAGCAATGCCAGAGCCCCCTCACACTCTGGCTTTAGAAATGAGGTTCCACCATATTCTGTGCTTCTCCTGAGCATAGCCCTAGAGGTCAAGGCCTGAAAGAGGGCCATGCAAAAGCAAGTCCTATATCACATACCTTTATTTCCTTACTGCATTTGAAGTGACCTCTTAAGTTGGATACTGTCTAGTCCAAGGGCATAAGTAAGGCAGGTACCAGTATGAGTAACTAGTGAAATTAAGCAATAAATCCTAACTTTCACATATCCTGGTCTGACTCTGCAGTCCTATTGCAGGAAATGGAAGTTTCCTTTGAGTAAGGACTGCAGGACCTGGTTGTTCATTAAGTGATCATACAAAATGCAAATTCCATTATTACAGTGCATGTTTTTTTGTTCTTCTAATTATAGTGCATGTATATGTTACCAAACTGAATTCTGGTTTCTTCTTGCTCCAGTTAGTCTCCAACTTCAGCATGACCCTCTCAGTGAACTGGTGCCATTCCATGCAGGCTCAGGAACTGATTCAGGCCGTTAGGTTCCTTTTGGTTTAAGTTCCATACACCCAAAGCTGACTGCTTTCACATGCAATTAAGCTGCATCCATTCCTGTTCTCTACAGGGCACCTTCCTGAAAGTTCAAAAAGGGCTTGATCTTGCTCTGACTGAAATCTGTGAAAAAACTGTTGCCTTTGATGGGAGTATGAAAGTAGAATGAATTATATTGTAAAAATAAGAATGGATTAAATAAATGTTGTATGTACCTTTAAGCAGAAATAAGAAATGTTGAAATACAGGTGCCAGGAAAAGAAACATTAGGCATAAACAAGGGTGCTAATGGCGAAACATTAACAGAAGTTCGGTAATAGTTAGTGAGAAAATAAGATATGCATGCCTAGCCCAGGTAAACTTATCAGATTCTGCTTCCTTTGTTATCTTGTTAAGCACTTGCCCTTTTATCTGTATAAAGAAGATAGTTTGTGTCTTGCATGGTGCTCACATTATCTGGATGTTATTAGCAGAGCGCTGTGCTAATAAAACAGAGTGGTCTGACAAACTGTGAGTCCTGAGTCTAACTTTGACAGGAGCAAGGCTGTGCCCATTTTGAGATAAACTTCCTCACAAGTATCAGAGGGGTAGCCGTGTTAGTCTGGATCTGTAAAAAGCAACAAGTCCTGTGGCACAAGCTTTTGTGGGTGAATACCCACTTTATCAAATGCACAAGTAAATTCTCCATTCTGTAAGATGTGAAATAAGTATTTCTTATAAATTCTGATACATAGCTGATAAATAACTGCACTGATAATGGGTGCAGACTGGCATTCCACGTGCACTCAAAACTCCTGTTGACTGAAGTTGAGGGACTGGTGTGAGAGTGCAAACCAGTTTCTATCTGGCTCTTTTTTTTTCTGCTTTATGAATCAATGAAGGAATTTAGAAGGGGGATTAGACAGGCTGTGTATGAACTTGGAGGTGTTTGGGACGGACTTTGCTCTTTCCATAATTTAATTCTGAAATATTTTTACTTTTGTTGTTGGTTGTCTGAGTATGGTTTCAGACTTTTTGGGAATCCGTATGGTTAGAGGATGTATAAATATAAGGTAAGTACATTCAGGTAACAACTTCTCCAGTTCAAAATAGCACCTGAACAAAGGATAGTACAGCTGATGGGTGAGCTAGGACCTGATGGTTATGGTTTCTTCACTTGTGTTTTCTTGCTGCTGTATAGCATGGCCTGTGTACTCTAGCATGGGGCCAGTTAGGTAGTAGTTTATTTACAAGAATAAAAACAGAAATATAGTTTGCAAATAATAATGTACTCTTTAATATTCCAGAAAAATGCTTAGGGCCAGTTGCTTCCCTCTATTACCTGCCACCACAGGAAGAAATTTACTATAGACAGCTACCACAATCCCTCTGAGGGTGTGGCTCAGAAACCCCTGAGTGGCATACTCCTGTTACTAAATATGAAATAGGAGGCAGATATCACATCTAGTGCAGCCATGAGGTCCTGGACAGGATGGAATTACCCCATATGAGATATGTTCCTCATGGAACGATGCACAAGTTGAGGCTAGACTCTGAATGCAAATTAATGGTGATCAAATCAACATTCACTAGCACTGATCAGCCTGATCATCTGGAATCCTACAGGTCAAATCAATTACAGAATCTTTTGTTCTGGATACACATATACCGTGGTCTGCTGCCATCTATGTGACCAGACAATCTAGGACAGCAAGAGGCTTGGCAATTTGAGCGCATTTACTAGTTGAACACAAACCTCCTCTCTCCCCTCCCCACCCTGATGCATATTATCACAGATGGTGGTGGAAACTCTTTCCTTAGAGATTTTTAAGGCCCATCTTGACAAAGCCTTGGATGGGATAATTTAGTTGGGGATTGGTCCTGCTTTGAGCAGGGGGTTGGACTAGATGACCTCCTGAGGTCCCTTCCAACCCTGATATTCTATGATAACACTCTGCACAGCTGGTCCTTGGATTAGTGGGTCTTTTGGCCATGCCTACTTCTCCCTCTGACAACTTATGAAGTGTGACTTTTCATAGGCAGGATGCAACACAATTTTTGTTTCTGAGCCCTCGAGTCTATTTTGACATACCTCTTTCCCTTCACACTGATTTATACAGATAGGTACAATATAATGTCCAAGACTTCTTTTAACCAAATTAATTTTTAAAATATACAACTGTTGTACATTCAAAACAAATTTTCAACTACCAGTTCTTGTTCCATTCTATAAGTGTTTCAAAAAAAAAAACTATTTTAGGAGAATGGCTAAAGGAGAATTGGAGGGAAGAAAGAACATGGTGACTTCAGGGAAAGAGTGAGTGATTCAGTGCAAAAAGGGTAAATTTCATCTTCACATTCTTAACTGCGAGGACATTCTGCGCATCTCAGGAGTGCGCTAAGTGGTGCGGTAAACCAGTAAATTAGAAGAATGTAAATTCTTTAGTAGGAATTGCATGCAAGGGGGAAATGCTTCCTCATGCTCATATTTGTTTTCATGAAAGTAATGTACACTCTTCCTAAAATCATATTGGTACAAAGCTAAGTAAGACATCAAACTCTGTAATGGATATTACACTGGCCTGAGAAATGGCAGTGACACAACTGTTTTCTATGTATATGAAAATTCTTGTGATGACCATGAAAAATACCATATTCACAGCCTAGCTCTGTGTGTATAGCTCTCTCTGTCTTATTTATCTCTCATTAAACTAAATTGTATTCTGACTGGCTGAGTGACCTCTGATGTTGTTGTTTGATTAATAGAGTGCCTTTTTGCAAGCTTCAAAGCACTTTACAGAATGAAAATATAGATATAGATATATATGATCACTTCACCCACTGCCTACGAGCAGTCATTTCTGGGTTGGATATGGTGGCCATAAAATGCCACTGAAAACTCTCTTTAAGATCAGAAAGTGATGAAGAATATTGTATCCAGTGTCTTCTAACAATCCTGCTAGCCAGGAGCTGTTCCATAACTGCTTTGAAGTCAGACTGGAAGTATATAAACCATGTTTTTTAAAATGACTGTTTAGTACAAATGTTGACTAAATTGAATGTAACCAAAAATAAAGCATGTAAAGAATATTTTCTGAATTCAATATACAAGAAAGCTATGAGTAAGGCTAAATTCTCTTCTTGGCCTCCTGATGTAAACTTCTTAAGCTTCACTCTATCAAGATATCTGCATGTGTGTATATTGGAGGTCGGCAACCTATGGCACATGTACCAAAGACGGCATGTGAGCCAATTTTTACTGGCACCCTGCTGCCTATTGGGATCTAGGCTGCTGGCCCCGCACAGCCCACTGCCGAACCCAGGCTGGCAGAGGGCTGGGCAGGGCCGGCAGCCAGGACCCTGACAGGCAGAAGCGTGCCATTAAAAATCTTGCTCTTCTCTGCCCCCTGCCCACCACTCTCTCCTGCAGGGCCAGGGGACAGAGGCTTGGTCCTGCCGGTGCTGCTGCAGGACAGTCTCCACCAGCAGCCAAGCTCCCTCCTCCCCCACCTTTTCCCCCCTTGTGCTGGGTTCCTGTCCCTCCTCCTCTCCCTTCCTGTGGCCAAACAGCTGATGATGGCCCTGGAGAGGGAAGGGGAGAAGCGGAGCTGGAAGCACAGCTGCAGTGTGCTCATTGCTTTGGAGAAGAGGTGGGGATGGGACCTTGGGGAAGAAGGGTGGAAACAGGGCATATCCCCTCCAGCCCCCTGCCATGAGCCGCTCAGGGCAGGGGGCTGGGAACATCCCCACAACTCCAGCCCACACCCCCAACCCTGACTCCGGCACCCCCTACACATACTCAGCTCCCCCACACCCTATGCCCTGGGGGGACTCTTGCACCCCCCACACCCCCATCCCCACCCTGAGCACCAAACGGAAGTTCCTGCACCCCCCACATTCCCAACTGCACCCCTCACACCAAATGGGAGCTGCCCAGGTAAGTGCTCCACACCCAAACCTTCTGCCTCAACCCTGAGCCCCCTCCCTCATTCTAGCTCCTGGCTAGACCCTAAACCCCAACCCCGAGCCTGCTCCTTCACCCCCAGCCCTGTGCTCAGTGCACTCCCACCTTCAGCTCAGTGCAGAGAGAGAGGAAGAGAATGAGCTAAACTAGGGAGAAGGTAGGTACCCACTCTCTGTGGGCAGGGCCAGGACCCCAACCAGCAGCGGGCTGAGCGGGGCCGGCAGCCGGGACCCAGGCTGGCAGGAGCCGGCAGATGGAACCCCAGACCCGCAGTGGGCTGAGCTGAAGTAGCTGAGCCACTCAGCCCACTACTGGTCTGGGGTCCCAGCCGCCGGCCCCGCTCAGCCCGCTGTCAGCCTAGGTGAATGGAACCCCAGACCAGCAGCGGGCTGAGCGGGCCGCCGCGTTAAAATAGTCAGCATTTAATTTAATTGAAGCTTCTAAACATTTTGAAACCTTGTTTACTTACATATAAAATAGTTTAGTTATATAATATATATGACTTATAGAGAGACCTTCTAAAAACATTGAATTGTATTACTTGGCACGCAAATATAACATACATAAAGTGAATAAATAAAGACTCGCAACCACTTCTGAAAGGTTGCCAAACTGCTGGTGCATAGCATTATCTCTAACATTGATAGTCATTGTCTAAACTGTCTGGATACACAGGCATATTTTAATCATGAAAGGTTTTTACCTGCAACATAGGTGCTGGAACTAAGGTACTAGGGGTGCTGCCACACCCCTTGGCTGAAGTGGTTTCCCATCACCTACAAGGTTTACAGTTAGTTCATGGCTTCGCTGCAACTGTCACTATACAAATTGTTCTATGCACCCCGACTTGTGTCACATGGCTATGTGATGCACAGTACCCAAGGTACGGCACAGGTAAATATTATTTGTGTTGTGTAACCAGATTTGTAGTGGTTTTTTGTGGCCGCTTTGGTCCCAGACATGAGACGCAAGGCAGGTGAGGTAATATCTTTTGTTCAATAAAAGATCTCATCCACCTAGTCTCTACTTAATGTGTATTAAGAGAAGTATTTGTGCGTCTGTACATTTTGCAGGTGCAAATCAGCCTTGGGTTCTTGGGAGCTGGCCCCTATGCTATATATTTCCATACTGTGGTTCTGATTGTGCAGCCTGCCTAAGCTGTATTTGGCACAGGACCCTAGCTGGAGGAAAGGAGTGCAAAGGCTGCTACCACCACACTTGCATTTCCCTAGTCCTTGGGACTGCAAGGACCAATTCAGTGCCCAGTGAAAGTCTGAGAACCTTTGGGCTTGTTAGGCCAGCCAGGAATAGTAAGAATGTCAGTGCTCCAACCACAACCCTCTCCCAGGCACTTCCCAACATGCTCCCTTGCAAGGTTTTTCCCCACTGTTGAACTACTAGAGTACAAAAAGTGGGGACTGCATGACACTTCTAAGCTTAATTACTAGCTTAGATCTGGTATGCTGCCACCCGCCAGTAAATTTAGTGCTTAGCACACTTTCTGTTCCCCCAAAACCTTCCCTGGGCCAACTCAGATCCAAACACCTTGGATCTTAAAACAAGGAGAAATTAACCATCCCCTCTCTTCCTCCACCAT
This sequence comes from Chelonoidis abingdonii, assembly GCF_003597395.2. Taxonomy (NCBI): domain Eukaryota; kingdom Metazoa; phylum Chordata; order Testudines; family Testudinidae; genus Chelonoidis; species Chelonoidis abingdonii. The sequence goes on along the minus strand of NC_133770.1, from coordinate 223,359,970 downwards.
CCCTCGGTGAGTTCCAACGCCAATCCCTTGATCTTAAAACAAGAAAAAATCAATCAGGTTGTCATGGGTCTAACACCTCACTCTGAACCTAGAGTCCAAAAGATGGGTACCAGCAGAACCCCTAAGCTTAATTATCCAGCTTAGATCTTGTACGGTCACTACAACCAGACTTGAATGCCTGGTACACTCCTGGTCCCCCCAAAACCTTTCCTGGGGACCCCAAGACGCCAGACCCCCTGGATCTTAACACAAGGAAAGTAACACCCTTTCCTCATCAGTTGCCATCTCCTAGGCTTTCCCTCCCTGGGTTACCCTGGAAGATCACGTGATACACATCATTGAATCTAAAAACAAGGAGAATGTCCCTTCCCCCCTCCCTCTTCCTCCACCCAGAGGCAATACAGATTCAAGAGCTCCGTAGACTTAAACCAAAGGAAATTTCACATTCCCCCCCCTTCTCCACCAATTCCCGGTGAAGTACAGACCAGTTCCTTTGAGCCGTAACAAGGCGGGGAAATGCAATCAGGTCTTTAAAAAGAAAGCTTTTAAATAAAGAATTAAAGTAAAATTATCTTCTGTAAATCAAGATGAATATACAGGTCTTCAAGCTTATACACTCTAGGAGAATCCCCCCCCACCTAACATTACAAATTGCAACAGAGATACAAATCTTCGCAGCACAAATGACACATTCAATAGAAGGAAAAAAAAAAAAAGACTAACCGCCTTTCTACTTTTGTCACTTACTAATAAATTTGAACAGAAGATTAGACGAGCCTGTAGTACGTGTGGTCACTCTTCAGAACCCAGAGAGAAAACATGACAAAGAAAAACACACAAAACAAGACTTCCCTCACCTGAGAAATTTTAAAAGTTTCTGTCCCCTGAACTGTCCTCTGGTCAGGTGTTCCAGGTTCGACTGTTGTTAACCTCCGCGCCCTCCTACAGGTAAAGAGACATACATTAGTTATTCTTCTTAACTATCTTTAATGACAGGTCTTAAAAAAAAAGCTTTTAATTAAAGAAAGAAAAAGTAAAATTATCTCTGTAAAATCAGGAGGAAAAATGCTTTACAGGGTACCAGATCAATAAGAGACCAAGGGACCCCCACCTTAGCTTAGATTCAAAGTTTACGCAACAGAGTAAAAATCCTTCCAGCAAAACCGAAAACCTTTACAAGTGCAGAAAACACATCGATTATTCATAAGACAACCACCTGTCCTGACTAGTACTTACAATTTGAAACATGAGAGACTAATCAGAAAGATTTGGAGACCCTGGAAAGATGTCTCGTCCGTCAGTTCCGAGAGCGAACAATGAACAAAACAAAAAGCCCAAAACAAAGACTTCTGTCCACCAAGATCTGAAAAGTTATCTGTCCCCCTGTGGTCCCGGTCAGGTGTCAGCCAGTTCACGCTGAGCTTCTTAACCCTTTAACAGGTAAAGAACATAACCCTTAACCATTGTTATACATCCCTTACCAGGTTGTTGCCAGAACAGACCACACAACCAGGATTCCTCAGCACCAGGAAAATCCTCAGGCCAGTTCGCAGCCTGGTATGACTCCCTTTGCACTACTCTGGTGTGCAAAGACCATTGCATGGGCTAGATTAGTTTCATTTTTTCTTTTACCTTTACCTAAGAAAATTGTTCTACTGTATAATGGGAGAGTACATGAGACAAATAAGAGCCCACTAATAAAGATATTGTGTAATGTACAAATATCGCTTACCTCCTGAGGGGAAAGAGGTTTTTAAAACAGATTAAAATATACAAAGTAGGCAGCATCAATGAACTTAATAAACAAAAATGCAGAGCTTTGGCTCCCCAAATACGCTCCACAGTCCCACCTGGCATGAGGCAGCTCAGCTGCCAATGGCAGCAATGGAGCCCTTCTTACTGAATCCTTGTTCATATTATTATAGACATGAGACCTAATGTAATAGACAACTCAGACATTTGCAAGTAAATAACATTTGTAATCTTTTATACTAAAATAGATGAGATGTTCCCTAAGTGTTCAGCATATTATACACGTGACTCCTTGAAACATTGAATAGCTCTAAAGTTTAAAAAAAAAGTCTTTTCCTAGGTACAAACCATAGCAAAAGAGACCAGAAAATCTTTGCAAGATTAGATCATTAAAACGGCTTAGATGTGATGAAACCATATTGGTCTATCAGGAGGTTTGAACCCTTCCCATTAAAATGATCCCTGAATACAAATGATACCCCTGTTCCAAAAAGAAACATTAGAATCTACTGGCACACATAACAAGCAGGCCACTCCTTTTATCTTTCAAGAATCTATGCCTAACTGCATTATGTTCTCACTTTAGTATCATCAAAATGGGCACTTCTTCAAGAAGGGGTTACTGGCATGACACTCCGCTTAATCGACTAATTAGCAATACCTGTTCCTATACAGCATATAACAACTGTACGCTCAATACCGTCACTGTCTGAAACAGATCTTTTTCTGATTTGCAAGGCATGTGTTGCACCCTATCTTTGTTAACTCTAAAGATATATTATCAGACATTAGCAGGATTTGCAGATAGCGTGGAACAAATGGATAAATCTAAATACCGCAAAAACCTTTAGTCCATAATCTTTCTAGTGACTTAGTTAAAATAAATGTACTAATAAGTCCTTAAGTCTGCAAGAAACTCTCCTGGAATCCAGGCAGCTCTAATGCCTCTCAAATTTCTGTGAAAGGCACCAAGAGTGGGGGAATTACAGAAAGTTTTGCCATGTATATGCCTAATTCAAAGAGGTAGACATATGAGCTACTTTAGTAGTTGAATTAACATCATTAACTTGAACCCTATTGCCCACTAATATTTTTGTGCATATTGCTATTCACAGAGACCGGTAAGTCTAGAATAATTTAAGATTTGTGGATCCTGGAAGTAAAATCTACAATGTAGACAGAATTGCAAACTAGGAAATTCCTTATTACCATGAAGGTGATCGAACCACAGGTTATAAAAGAATTAGAAAGAAGGGCCAAGCAATGTGCCTTCAGAGCTATTTGGAATAAGTGGAGAGGGTGAGGCTTTAAGTGTTAAAACTTAGGTGCTAAAAATTAGTACTTAAAATCTACATTTTTGGTTTTCACTTTAAAAGGGTCTAATGTTCAGAACTATCATTCCAGAGAAAGATTGGCTTTCCTCCCATGGGAACAACAGGAATTGTGGCATGTTGAGAAAAGCACTTTAAGGTAGCCCATGTACTCCTTTCCACCTAAGAACAAAGGAGATGGCGACCATTTTGAAAGAGACAGTCTTCATGGAATTTCTGAAAGAATATTAACCTCTGTCAGAAAAAAAAATGAGCAAATAAAGAAATCTATATGTCTTTAAAAGATAAGTTTAATTTAATTGGAACTAGATTGGTGCATTAATGTGCTAATCATAATTGTACACAGGGTATTTCACAAGCATCAATACCAGTCAGAGTAAGGTTGTTTGAGTGCCTTAACTGGGTATTGCCACAATCTTATCTTGTTTTGGATTTATTTTAAAATTTAACCTTTAAACTCTGAATTTCTGGGTTTATAATGCTTATCTGGAGGATAATAACAACTTTCCTGTATTTTTACCACTTAAATTATTGATATGTACTCAACCATAACTCCCATTTGTTTTTTCTAATCGAGAATATATGTTCAGAATTGGGGGATACATTATAGTTTTGTAAACTGAACTCAGATGTACAAGACTCACCAGACAGATCCAAACGCCATTCAGAACAAGTCTCTAAGACAATCCACATTCAAGCCATATTATGACATCCTTTGTCTTGTTGAGCCTATACGTAGAACTAAAAAAACAATAGGAGCAAGATAAGTGTGACTTTCAATATGTATCTCAAAGTGCGTTAGCTGGGAAGCCTAATTAAATGATCACTTAAATGCAAACATACTTAATCTTTCAACTAACTGACCAACTGTACCAGAAACATCCATCTAATGGCCTTGCTTCAGTGGCACCATGTATGTAAGTGAAACACTATTTCTGGTGTCACACATTCATCATGGCACGCAAAGACATAATTGCAAATCTGAATAGACAGATCAATTAGACATTATATAGAAAAACTTATTAGATAATCACAATCTTTGTGTTTTAATTCTTAGAAATCAAGGGAAAATATATTTGGATGCTGGAACTAAACCTCTTAACTTCAGTGGTAGGTGAAATCCTGTGGAATACGTTCATATCAATGTTTACACTATGACATTCAGAATGATATCAGAAAGGTTCCTCCTGCAACTGATCCTGAAATGTTAACCGCTTAATGTAAGATGGGAGGGGGAAACCTACATAAAGTGTGAAAATGAAAATTTCTTCCATAAGTTCTGTAATGGTGTTGAATAACATCATCTTATATGCATTAATATAAACAATTTTCATACAGATGGAGCAACCCATTGCTGACAAACCATCAACATTGGTTCAATTTCAAACAATAAATAGGGCCAAAATGTGCAGAGGGTGGAGGTAGCCACGCTACAGAAGGGCATCATTTTGCTTAACGCAACTCTTGACCTACCATTGGTTGCCTGTGCTCTGTGACCCCACTGGAGGGAACTGCAGAAGCGGCAAATCTGAGTTTACTGCAATTTTCCATATTCTGGATGAGCATGCTGCTGAATTGAGGCCTGCTTCCTCATCCTTAGATACGTGAATATTTCTCAACAGCTAATGTACCAGCTGATATATTCTAGAGGACAGTGAAAAATTGACTATGCGGAAGACAGGAAATTTTGTTCCTCCTACGCAACAGCAAGGATGAATAATAAGGAATTTTGATTGCAGTGAGTCCCCAAATCAGCAAAATCATTTAAGGCATGTGCTTAATTGTAAGTACCTGAATAAACCCATGCTATCAGCAAAGCAACTAAAGCATATACTTCAGTGATTTGCTGAAAATCTTGACTTAAAATGTTCTAATGTTACTAAATATCACCCTACAAACCAAGACAACTAATTATAACACTGAACAATGGCTCTGCC
>NC_133770.1:223339162-223354925 GCF_003597395.2 Chelonoidis abingdonii | reverse complement strand
AGACCTTCTAAAAACATTGAATTGTATTACTGGCACGCAAAACATTAAATTAAAGTGAATAAATAAAGACTCGGCACACCACTTCTGAAAGGTTGCCAACTTCTGGTGCATAGCATTATCTCTAACATTTGAGTCATTGTCTAACTGTCTGGATACACAGGCATATTTTTAATCATGAAAGGTTTTTACCTGCAACATAGGTGCTGGAACTAAGGATACTAGGGGTGCTGCCACACCCCTTGGCTTGAAGTGGTTTCCATCACCTACAAGGTTTACAGTTTAGTTCAATGGCTCGCTGCACTGTCACTATACAAATTGTTCTAGCACCCAGACTTGTGTGCACATGGCTATGTATGCACACGTACACATAGGTACTGGCACAGGTAAATATTATTTGTGTGTGTGACTACCAGATGTGTAGTGGTTTTTTGTGGCCGCTTTGGTCCCAGAACATGAGACGCAAGGCAGGTGAGGTAATATCTTTTGTTCAATAAAAGATTCTCATCCACCTAGTCTCTACTTAATGTGTATTAAGAGAAGTATTTGTGCGTCTGTACATTTTGCAGGTGCAAATCAGCCTTGGGTTCTTGGGGAGCTGGCCCCTATGCTATATATTTCATACTGTGGTTCTGATTGTGCAGCCTGCCTAAGCTGTATTTGGCACAGGACCCTAGCTGGAGGAAAGGGAGTGCAAAGGCTGCTACCACCACACTTGCATTTCCCTAGTCCTTGGGGACTGCAAGGGACCAATTCAGTGCCCAGTGAAAGTCTGAGAACCTTTGGGCTTGTTAGGCCAGCCAGGAATAGTAAGAATGTCAGTGCTCCAACCACAACCCCTCTCCCAGGCACTTCCCCAACATGCTCCCTTGTCAAGGTTTTTTCCCCACTTTGAACTATAGAGTACAAAAAGTGGGGACCTGCATGAACACTTCTAAGCTTAATTACTAGCTTAGATCTGGTATGCTGCCACCCGCCAGAATTTAGTGTCTAGCACACTTTCTGTTCCCCCAAAACCTTCCCTGGGCAACTCAGATCCAAACACCTTGGATCTTAAAACAAGGAGAAATTAACCATCCCCTCTCCTTTCCTCCCACCAATCCCTGGTGAGTTCAGACCCAATCCCTTGGATCTTAAAACAAGAAAAAATCAATCAGGTTCTGTCATGGTATAAAACCTCACTCTGAACCTTAGAGTCCAAAAGATGGGGTACCAGCATGAATCCCCCTAAGCTTAATTACCAGCTTAGATCTTGTAGCGTGTCACTCAACCAGACTTGAATGCCTGGTACACTCTGGTCCCCCAAAACCTTACCTGGGGACCCCCAAGACGCCAGAACCCCCTGGATCTTAACACAAGGAAAGTAACACCCCTTTCACCTCATCAGTTGCCTCTCCTAGGCTTTCCCTCCCTGGGTTACCCTGGAAACACGTGATAATCATGAATCTAAAAACAAGGAGAATGTCCCTTCCCCCTCCCTTCCTCCCCCAGAGGCAATACAGATTCAAGACTCCGTAAGCTAAAACAAAGAGAAATTTACATTCCCCCCCCTTCTTTCCACCAATTCCCTGGGTAGTACACGACTCAGTTCCTTTGAGCCTAACAAGGCGGGGAAATCAATCAGTCTTTAAAAAAGAAAGCTTTTAATAAAGAATTAAAAGTAAAAATTATCTTCTGTAAATCAAGATGAATATTACAGGTCTTCAGCTTATACACTCTAGGGAGATCCACCCCCCAGCCTAACATATACAAATTGCAACAGAGATACAATTCTGCACCAGCCAAATACACATTTGCAATAAAGGAAAAAAAAAAAAAGACTAAACCGCCTTTCTACTTTTGTACTTACTAAAAATTTGAACAGAAGATTAGAGAGCCTGTAAGTACGTGTGGTCACTCTTCAGAACCCAGAGAGAACAACATGACAAAGAAAAACACACAAAACAAAGACTTCCCTCCACCGAGATTTTAAAGTTTCTTGTCCCCTGACTGGTCCTCTGGTCAGGTGTTCCAGGTTCACTGTTTGCTTAACCTGCCCCTCCCTTAACAGGTAAAAGAGACATAACCCACTTAGTTTTTTATTTCTTTTTAACTATCTGTTTATGACAGGTTCTTAAAAAAAAGCTTTTAATTAAAGAAAGAAAAGGTAAAAATTATCTCTGTAAAATCAGGATGGAAAATGCTTTACAGGGTACTCAGATTCATATAGACCAGAGGGACCCCCCACCTTAGCCTTAGATTCAAAGTTACAGCAAACAGAGGTAAAAATCCTTCCAGCAAAAGAAACCTTTACAAGTTGAGAAAACAAACATAAGACTAATCCACCTTGCCTGACTATTACTTACAATTTTGAAACATGAGAGACTGATTCAGAAAGATTTGGAGACCCTGGAATGATGTCCCGTCCCGTTCAGTCCGAGAGCGAACAATGAAAAAAACAAAAAGCACAAACAAAGACTTCTGTCCACCAAGATCTGAAAGTATCTTGTCCCCCTGTTGGTCCTCTGGTCAGGTGTCAGCCAGGTTCACTGAGCTTCTTAACCCTTTACAGGTAAAAGAGACATTAACCCTTAACCATCTGTTTATGACATCCCTATACCAGGGTTTTGCAGAACCAGCCACACAATCCAGGAATTCCTCAGCACCAGGGAAATCCTCATGTGCTCAGTTCGGCAGCCTGTATGACTCCTTTGCACTACTCTGGTGGTGCAAAGGAACCATTGCATGGCTCAGGATTTAGTTTCATTTTTCTTTTTTACCTTTACCTAAGAAAATTGTTTCTACTGTATAAATTTGGGAGAGTACATAGGACAAATAAGAGTCCTCACTAATAAAGGATATTGTGTAATGTACAATATCGCTTAACTCCTGAGGGGAAAGAGGTTTAAAACAGATTAAAATATACAAAGTAGGCAGCCATCAATGAACTTAAAAAAAAATTGCAGAGCTTTGCTCCCCAAAACAGCTCCCACAGTCCCACCTGGCATGAGGCAGCTCAGCTGCCATGGCACAATGGGAGCCCTTCTTTTATGATCCTTGTTCATATTATTTATAGAACATGAGACTAATTTAATATGACAACTTCAGAATTTGCAGTAAACATTTGTAATCTTTTTATACTAAATATAGATGAGATGTTCCCTAATTTTCAGCATATTATACCTTGATCTTCCTTTGAAACATTTGAATGCCTCTAATTTAAAAAAAAAAGTCTTTCCTAAGGTACAAACATAGCAAAGAGTACCAGAAATATCTCTGCAAGATTAGATCATTAAAACTGCTTAGATTTGAGTGAAACATATTGTCTATCTAGGATGGTTTTGAACCCTTCTCCATTAAAATGATCCCTGGATATGAAAATATGTACCCCTGTTCCAAAAAGAAAAATTAATTTCACTGGCTACATTAACAAGCAGGTCTGCACTCCTTTTATCTTTCAAGAATTCTATGCCTGACTGCATTTATGTTCTCATTTAGTATCTCAAAATGGGCACTTTCTTTCAAGAAGGGTTACTGCATGACTCACCCGCTTAATCTGACTAATTAGCATACTGTTGCCCATTAACAGCATTATAACAACTGTAGCTCTCAATACCTCACTGTCTTGAAAACAGATCTTTTCTGATTTGCAAGGGCATGTGTTGCACCCTATCTTTTGTTAACTCTAAAGATATTTATCACATTAGCAGGATTTGCAGATAGCTGTGGAACAAATGGTATAATTCTTAATATCCTGCAAAAACCTTTAGTCCATAATCTTTTCTAGTGACTTAGTTTTAAAATAAATTTCTAATAAGTCCTTAAGTCTGCAAGAAACCTCCCTGGAATCCAGGCAGCTCTCATGCCTCTCCAAATTCTGTTGAAAGGCACCAAGAGTGGGGAATTACAGAAGAGTTTTGCATGTATATGCTAATTCATAAGAGGTAGATCAATATGAGTATCTTTAGTAGTTGAATTAACATTCATAACTTGACCCTATTGCCCACTAATATTTTTGGTGCATATTGCTATTCACAGAGACGTACAGTCTAGAATTAATTTAAGATTTGTGGATTCTTGGAAGTATAAATCTATCATGTAGACATGAATTGCAAACTAGGAATATTCTTATTCATGAAGGTGATTCTGAGAACCACAGGTGCATAAAAGATTAGAATAGAAGGGCCAAGCAAGTGCCTTTCAGAGCTATTTGGAATAATTGTGGAGAGGGGTGAGGCTTTAAGTGTTAAAACTTAGGTGCTTAAAATTAGGTACTTAAATCTACATTTTTTGGCACCTTTAAAAGGGGTCTAATGTTCAAAGAACTATCATCTTCCCAGAGGAAAGATTGGCTTTCCTCCCACTGGGAACAACAGGAAATTGTGGCCATGTTGAGAAAAAGCACTTTAAGGCAGCATGTAGCTCCTTTCCACTAAGAACAATAGGAGATGGCAGCCATTTTGAAAGAGACAGTTCTTCATGGAATTCTCTGAAGAATATTAACCTCTGTTCAGGAAAAATGAAAATGAGCAAATAAAGAAATCTAATATGTCTTTAAAGATAAGTTTAATTTAATTTGGAACTAGATTGTGCATTATGTGCTAATCATAATTGTACACAGGTATTTCACAGCATCAATACCAGTAAGAGTTAAGGTTGTTTGAGTGCCTTAACTGGGTATTTCCACATCTTATCTTGTTTGGATTTATTTTAAATTTAACCTTTAAACTCTGAATTTTCTGGGTTTATAATGCTTATCTGGAGGATAATTACAACTTTCCTGTATTTTTACCCTTAAATTATTGATATGTACTCAACCATAACTCCACATTTGTTTTTTTTAATCTGAGAATATATGTTCAGAATTTGGGGATACATATAGTTTGTAAACTGAACTCAGATGTACAAGACCTCACCAGACAGATCCAAACAGCCAATCAGAACAAGTCTCTAGACAATCCACATTCAAAGCCATATTATGACATATGTTGTCTTGTTGAGCCTATACTTAGACTAAAAAAACAATAGGAGCAAGATAAGTGTGACTTTTCAATATGTATCTCAAAGTGCTGTTAGCTGGGAAGCCTAATTATGATCACTTAAATGCCAACATACTTAATCATTTCACTACTGACCACTGTACCAGAAACATCCATCTAATGTGCTGCTTCAGTGTCACCTGTATGTAAGTGAAACACTCTGGTGTCACACATTCACATGGGCACGCCAAAGGAATAAATTTGCAAAATCTGAATAGACAGATCATTAGACATGATATAGAAAAACATTATTTAGATAATCACAATCTTTGTGTTTTATTCTTAGAAATCAGGGAAAATATTTTATTTGGATTGCTGGAACTAAACCTCTTAGACTTCAGTGGTAGGTGAAATCCTGTGGAATACTGTTCATATCATGTTTACACTATGAAATTCAGAATGATATTCAGAATGGTTCCTCCTGCAACTGATCCTGAAAATTGTTAACCGCTAATGTAGATGGGGAGGGGGAAACCTACATAAAGTGTGAATGAAAATTTTCTTCCATCAAGTCTGTAATGGTGTTGATAACATCATCTTATATGCATTAATAGATAAACAATTTTCAATACCAGATGGAGGCAACCCATTGCTGACAAACCATCAACATTGGTTCAGTTTCATACAATAAATAGGGCCTAAATGCTGGCAGAGGTGTGGAGGTAGCCAGCTACAGAAGGCCTCATTTTGCTTAACCGCAACTCTTGACCTTACCATTGGTATGCCTGTGCTCTGTGACCCCACTGGAGGGAAACTGCAGAGCGGCAAATCTGAGTTTACTGCAGATTTTCCATAATTCTGGATGGAGCATGCTGCTGATTGAGGCTCTGCTCCTCAGTCCTTGATACGTGAATATTTTCTCAACAGCTAATGTACCATGCTGATATATTCTAGAGGACAGTAAATTGACTATGCGGAAGACAGGAAATTTTGTTCCTCCTACTGCACAGCAAGGATGGGAATATAGGAATTTTGATTGCAGTGAGGTCCCCAAATCAGCAAATCATTTAAGCATGTGCTTAATTGTAAGTACCTGAATAAACCCATCCCTATTCAGCAAAGCACTAAAGCATATACTTCAGTGATTTGCTGAATCTTGACTTAAATGTCTAATGTTACTAAATATCACCCTACAAAACCAAGGGTAGCACTAATTATAACACTGAACAATGGCTACTGCAGGTTACTTGGATGAAATAGCTCATTCAACATTATCATGCATGGTAAAGGATGAATCCCAGTCCAATTTGGCTCACATAGGGAGCACAACTTGGGGGCATACAGTATGTCAGTCTCTGCAACACAGATTTTTCCAAAATATTCAACAATGCATGACATATTGGATGGCAAAAATCAAGCCCCCAAAATGCATTTGGTTTTGTTTCAGTTTTGACTCTTCTGATTCCATTAATCATCTGCTTATTTTAGCAGGAGCCCATCTGAAAATACAGCTTTGAAAATTGTCATTTGATAGATAGATATAACCCCCCCACACACACTCAGAAACTATGAAATTATTTTATTTTCACAAAATTAGGAAAGGCAAAAAATGAAAGAGGATTCTACTGACATATATATCCTGTAAAAAGTGTGTTTCAACTTAAAACAGACATAGATTATGCAAGTAAGTGGCATGAGGTGAAAGAAAATTCTGTTCTGGATTAGGCAATAGCTAAAAGACAGAGATCAAATAGGAATAATTCTCCTGCTGCCAGTTCTCCACAGGACAAAAGATTAACAGTTGAGTCCTCTGAGGTTCTCTAGTTTAGAACCGTGTTATGGAGTGGCAGTAGTAACTCCATAGTTAAGTTTGTTTGAAATTTACACTTGAAGCGGGACTAAAATCCCTACTTTTCACACTTTAATAACTGAATTTAGCTTTACAGATTAGGTCTTCCTAGGACAAGTGAATTCTCTTTTTTTCCAGTAACTGATTAACTTTGGCTGAAGAAACATCTAAAATGCTCCCTTTTTAAAAGTTTGGTTTGGAGAATCTCCTTCTTTAGCTAAATAACTGAACTTGAGACTTCACATAGTCTGATAATATCTCACAAGTAGGCCACTTTTCAAATTATGAAATAATTTAACAGAAATTATTTCCTTCATTTGGCATAAATTTATTCTAGTATGCCAAGAGTAAGTGACAGCACTGTTGAGTTTCACAGGCTGCTTCCATTTTCTAATACTAATACTGACTGATTAGCTGTGTGCTGCATGTATTGTTGAAACAGAGCTGTGCCATTGGGAGGAAGGGAATGGGGCTGTGTTGAGGATTCAGAGGGAGATCCTGATTATTTGGATTTGAATATCTGTAGAGGTTCTGTGATAGAAGTGAAAGATCTGTTGTGGAGTTATAGTGTCTGTGTGAGAGAGAGAGAGAGAAAGGGGCAACAAACGAATCTTGCAGATTCTTGCATGCATGCTTGTCCCCAAATAGTCCTCATTCCAAAAATATATTTGTGCAAATATTGATCTAGAATTCAATCTTTTCCACCATTTTTTTGTTGTGGCTCTGGATGAAATTTTGATTTGTTCTTAACTGTAATTCAAAGAAAATGTTCTTGATTTTAAAACTGAGCTTTGACTTGGGGAAGACAGGTCATCAAGATAATTAAATCCAGTTAGAACAGAACATTGATCATTTCTTACCTTCATTAGATGAATGTGTAACCCACTAAACTTTGATTACACAAGTACCCCCTATAATTCCATTTTACTGCAGGAATAGTGAGTGGGTTCAGTTTGTTTTGACAGCAGAACTCGCACCTCTGGATAACATAAGATAAATATGAAAATTTGGACAGTCATGGATGCCCATTCTCTAAGTTGCTCCCATTTGGAATACAGACACCACAGTGTAATAAAGCTGCTCAAACTAAAAAATATTTGAGAACAATTTGAGGGTTACTTAAGACTCCTCATAAGCCAATCTTATCACTACATCAGTACAGCAAATACTGTGGAAACAAACAAAACAAACATACAGATCTCTTCATATCAAAAGGCCACAGATCCTATGCATTTAAAACATGCACTGCCGATTTGACATTAACGTCACCACATCATCCTGCACTGAACAAACACCAAATGCCCAGTTCTTTGAATAGGCTCTTATCTTTCTCCTTGTGGTTACCTTCTTATTGAAATTAGTAAAAGCAGGCCTGTGGGCATCAGCTTTCAGGGCAGAGATCTTCATGTCCCTTCCCATAAAGCTGTCTCTCTCTGGGCCTGTCTGAACTAACTGAAGAGTTTGGTGCCTTTTTTTCTGTATATTTGGGAAAAGAATTGGCCTCCTCGCTTGGAGATGCCCAGGTTCCAAGGGTTTTCCTTTGTTTCCCTGCTAGTCCCAGACTAGTTTGAGTCAGTGGACAGCTACTCCACTCTTCTGGCAAAAAAATAAAAGAAAACTGACTGATAGTTTAAAAGGAACCGCAACAGAAGCATAGGTTAACAAATGCATTCCCCTGTTACTCCTCTGTTAAAATGGTACTAAACATCCCTTGTTAACAAAGATTTTATTATGTTTAGATAAAGGGTATGGACTTTTTAATCACATCTTGCCTTCAGAAACTAACATTATTTTGAGGTGTGTGGAAGGGAAACACAATAGCTAATCCCAAAACCAAAACTATTCTGCACAGAAGTATTGTATTCATATAAAAATGCCACAAGTAATAAAAACAGGCTAAGCCTTTAAAAATTCTTCAGTGTTCCACCATAAGTAAGTCCTATCATTCAGACACTTTTTTGTTTTTAATCCAGATTCTTAAGAAAGGCGAAATTTACAAATTCCCAGAGAGATTTAACCAGTCAACTGAATTCCCACATCCATCCAGCTCAAAGGCCCCAATCTCTTCCAGCCAATTAAAGGGGAAAAACCCTCTTACTTCAACCTCTGTGATGAACTCTCTGAGGAACAGCTCCATGCTGAGCTCCCAAGGGAACAGATTCTGCCACCCATAAACTGAATAATAACTTTGTTCCACAAAGAGTGCCACTAGACCACTGCACTCTGACTGCTTTGCCTTGCTCTGACAATGCCAACACAACCCCTCCCACTCCTGGCTTTCTATGGGTTGCTCTGCAGCCCTCAATAGCTGAAAAGCCTTATAACTGCATATGATACAGAGATTCCCTTCCTGTGCATGACGTTCCCCCTCCTGGCCCTGCCCCCTAGCATGCCCACTACTCTAGAGATTGTGATGAGGGCCTGTGTAGAGCACTATATGACTGTCCTATGCAGTGTCTGCACCAAGGGACTCTTTCACCATTTATCTGTTATTCCACACTTATTAGGGCTACTTCCCTTATACCAAGCGGACTCAATTTCTCCCTCCATTTTCTGACTCAGAGATAGCTATAGTACTACAATGTGTAAATTGTTTCTCTAGTCTACATTTAAAAGCTTCTAGCTGTGTCAGAGAAAGTGCTGACGGCTGAACTCCAGCCCAAATGAAAAGTTGTTGGTGTACTTGTGCACGCACTGAGTTTTTCTATCTTCTATCCAAGCCAGAATTGTATACAGTGTCTTCCCCCATTCAGGCACTTACCACCCCACAGCTTCCAGGCTGTGATTCCAATTGTGTGGAACCTAATTGACATCTTCACTGGTGCTCCAAGTGGGGCAACATTTTACCCAGGTACTATCAATTGCAGGATCAGAACCTAAAATAATGGTTGAGATTCCAAATACAGATTAATCATACTTGATTACTATAACAGTCTGTAGCCACACCTGATGTGATGGGTTGGGCACATTATTGCTGTAAGCCTCCATGCTGAAAATCTACATTAAAAAATGCAAACCCTTGGCAAATTTAAGTAATTTCTGGAATAAATAAATTTACATACTGTGATGGGGTGCAAATCACAACGGTGGCATCTTCTGCTGGCTGTCCTGGAGATTAGCTCTGTTCACCAGTGCGCCCTCTTCTGGTGATGTCTTGCCACCATCATTTCTGCTCCTGGACCCAGGTCACTCTCAGGACTGCAGTGTCCTCTTCATGACATATCCCTCTGGCTGTGTCATACTCTGTGCTTCCCCCATTCTGGGGGAAAGGCAGTCCTCTGTCCAGCTACTTCCTCAGTGATGAGTGGGGGCAAAGGGGGACCCGGTCCCACCCACTACTCTGGGTTCCAGCCCAGGGACCCTATAGATGGCAGCCATGTGCTGTGTCCCCTCCAACCGCTCAGTCTACTTCCCTGGGCCACTTCCCCACAGCCTCAGCACTTTCTCCACCCTTGTCTCAGGGCCTCAGCATGCCAGCAGTCATCTGGGAGCTCGCTCTCAATCCCCTCCCCCTGCCCAGCAGTGCTCTGTCCAAGGTGCTAGCTTTCTTCCTCCTGCAAGGCAGCTAGTTCTCCCTCCTTGAGCTCCTGGGAGAAACTGAAGTTGCTTTACTCCACAGCCCCTCTTATATGGGCAAGCCCGGCCCTGATTAGCTGCCTCCTGCACAGCCTCCCTAGGGCTCTATTAATCCCTAAGAGGCCAGTGTGGGGCAGATGCCCCATTACACATACCTATATTACAGCGGTGCTCAAACTGTGGTTCGGGACCCCAGAGTGGGTCGTGACCCTGTTTTAATGGGGTTGCCAGGGCTGGTGTTAGACTTGCTGGGGCTTGGGGCTGAAGCCAAAATCTGAGCCCCACCACCCAGGGCTGAAGCCCTCAAGCTTCGGCGCCAAGGATGGCAGAGCTTGGGCTTTGGACCCCCTAACCTGGGTGGTGGGGCTTGGACTTTGGTCCTCCAGCCTGGGTGGTGGGGCTCAGGCTTCAGTCCTCCTTCCCAGCATTGTGTAGTAATTTTTGTTGTCAGAAGCCGGTCACGATGAATGAAATTTGAGAAACCCTGCTATATTAAATTATACACAAACTTGATAAAAATTAATAACTATTAACCCTTTTAAATTTGCAATTCCAAAAAATTAGTTTAATATACATCTTGCAGAGAAATTGTCTGAAATTATTTGCAATGGCTGCATAAATAAGAATGCTACAAGAATGATACCACAAATGCCTTCCTGCCAAACATGTACAACACAAAGCTGCTCGTTATCACATACCATATGAATAGATCTGACACGTTCATACTAACAAGATAGGATCACAGAAATTTTGTTGACCCAACTGGTACAGGCAGTAGTAACAGTTATCGGAAGTGGACCTAGTGGTATGGAAACAGTGAGGATAGTGTTTCCACAGGTCAGACCAGGTAGAAGGGGAGAAGGTATGTGGGGAATGGATAGGAGATTCCAAGGACAGGGAGTAAGGGAGAGAGAGAGATGGGGGAGAGGGGGAGAAAGAGAACAGCAAAGGGAAAAAAGAGGGGAGTGGCAATAGGAACATAAAATTTGTCCAACATTATGGCTTACATCTCAAGGATTGGTGTCTTGTGTTTTAAGAATCTATGTCCCACATTGCAGGAAGAATGGCTGTGAGGTCTAACTTGGTGGTCCAGCAGAAGAGTTAATACTGTCTTTCTAGCAAAATGTGATATTAATCTTAACAAAACTGTCAGATTCCTGAAATTCTCCTGTCTTAACAAAATATTTTTTTTTCTGTTTTAGCTGAATCATGCAGCACAACTTCAATATGTCTTCTTGCTGTGGCTGCTTCTTGCAGCTTGTGTTTTTTATGGGACTTAGATTATGTTCTGGTGAGTCATAGTACTTCAGCCACCGAAGAGCACTTTTTCAATTGGAAAATTCACTCTAAGTGAATGCATCATCACCATGATTGTCCATGCATGAAAGAACTACAATCAAAACAATGAGTACCATTTTTTAAAACCTACGCTTAAGCCAAGAAAAACAGTTATCATGAATTATTAAAAGACCTTATTTTTCAGTTTCCAAGAATCTGTTATGGAGAACATAGGTTATCCTTGTCTCTGAGTCTCTTATTCTGAGAATCCTGAATTGCAAATGGAAAAAATTTAATGTACATATTGTTTTAGAGTCATTAGCATGATACAGCTTGACATAATTTAATTTATATACAACAGATGTATCTACTACTGATTTCTGTGGCAATTTTTTCTAGGAAGAGGCTTATAAGATTTAAGTATTGCATATTCCTTTATTTTCTTTTGTGCTTTCAGAATGCTTAAAAAAGGAAACTGCCTGTAAAATCTTTTAATGATAAATAAAATATAATTTTGTGACTGATAATCAGATAGTTGAATCAAAATGGGTGTCTGCATTTTTGGCAGTTAGTTAAAGAAAAACAAATGTTGGTGGATTTTTTTTTTAGGTTTACTCATGCTTTGTTCATGGCACTTTCCAAACAGTTTAATCGCTAATAGCACCAAACCCATTCTTCAGTCTTGCCCATTGTATTGATTTATTAATTCACTTATTTAGATTTATATGATACATTAAAAAGGTCTTTCTGGGGCTCTAAGTACCTGTGACATGAAGGAAAAATGCAGTCTCACTGGTGCAAACCAATGTGAAGCCAGCAACCTCCCTAAAACCACAAAAGAGCCAAAAATAAAATAAAAACCTGCTCTGCCCCCCTACAATAATTTATAGTACTTAACATAAACTCCTCAAGAGCCTTGCAGTGCATGGAAGCCTAGAGCACCAGAGCACACCCACAAATCCCAGCCCTCATCCCCTCCCTCCTTCCCTCCCAAGTAGCCTATGATAACAGAGGGATTTTGCAAATTCAGGCTATCTCAGATTAGAGCAAGGAGGGAGAGCTGCCTGCCAGTGTGGAAGTAGGGAAAGAATTGACAAGGATTTATAGGGGATCTTAATGCATGTCAGTCTGTTAGCAAGAGTCAGGCTAGCAGTTAACAAGAGTTAGGCCAGCTGTAACCCTAATGACGCGAGACTTGTAGAAGCGAGGATAGTGTGAGGTGAGTGGGAAAGAACTGTGTGAGAAGTTGTTACGACCTTGCACTGATAACCAAATATGTAGACTGGCGTCTTCTAGAAGTGAGAAAAATAAGCTAGCAGGATGGCCTATGTATAAACAAAATGCAGCTGTTGCTTATTATTGTTTGTATTATTGCTTGTTATTGTCTGTAACAAAGGTATAAATGCTTGCTGTAATTGTTTACCTGTTGAGAGACCTGTCCGGAGGAATTGAAAAGGGTGAATCGTCACAGCCTCAGGGAGGGGAGGCTGGGAGGAGGTAAAGAGCAACGAAGAACCACAGGGAGGAAGAGGTGCTATTTTCCCTTTGTTTGTAAGAGTTGGCAATCTGATGACTCTCTAGGTGTGTCCCCATGAGGAAAAGTTTTGGGACGAAACCAGGAGTGCGAGCCAGACACTAGGAAATCGCGGGGTGGAGCGCTATCAGATCTAAGCTGGTAATTAACTTAGAGGAATTTATCTAGGGCACCCACATATTGGGACGCTAAGGTTCAGAATTGGGACCTTATGCTTATAACATGTTGGCAGTGGTAGGGATAAAGATTAAGATCCAGAAGGCCAGTAAGAGTATATTTTTCTTTTCTCTGCTAGGAGCTTTAAGCAGAGAGAAAGGGTCTGGTTTTAATAGAGGAGCCAGAGAGAAATTTTTTTTTCTGTTCTCTCTGCTCAGTTTGGCTTGCATATTATAGCAAGGAACCATTAAAGTTTGAAAAGGGTCTTTTTAAAACAATAGTACTCCGACTGTACATCAAGTACCCAGCAAAACACACATTGGAGAATAAAGTGGTGTTTTGTTTAATTTACATGTGAAAGGTTAGCTAGGAGAGAGTTAACCAAGGACACTGTTGCTAGGACGACCCCAGAGACAACAGAGAGCCAGCAGGTTCAGCCAATAAACACCAAGGGCACCACCAAGAGCAGACCATACACAGGAGCCCTAAGAAAACAATGGTGAAAGCAATCAAACACAGAGACTAAACAACGAAAAGAGTAAAGAGGGATCGATTCAACGAAATTAATAATGAGAGAAAACTATTAAGAGGCATACGTTTTAAGAGACAGAAACAGCCATAAATATCAAAAAGGACCAGACACCAGATGAAGAGAACTAAATGGCAACACAAAGAATAGCCAAGGAGCGCCCACAAAGAAAACTAAAGAGAAGAGGTAGCCCACAAAAAGAAAACAAGAAGAAGATGCAGCCCCGGCACTAGGATGATCCGAGAATGGAAAACCTGCCTTATGAAAGTAGAGACTCAAAGAAGCTTGGCTTGTTTAGCCTGGCAAAAGAAAGGCTCCGGGGGGATATGCTGTTCTAGTATAAATATATCAGGGGAATAACATTACGGGTAGGGAGAGGAATATTAATTTAGTACTAGAGTGTAGGCACAAAGGACGAATGGGTAGAAAAAAACAAACTGGATATTAGGAGTTTAGACTTGAAATTAGACGAAGGTTTCTAAACCATTAGGGAGTGAAGTTTCTGGAACAGCCCTTCCGAGGAAGTAGTGGGGGCAAAAGACTTATTGGCTTTAAAACTAAGCTTAATAAGTATAATGGAGGGATGAATTGATTGGGATAAGTTTAATTTGGGCAATTTGATCTTCGGGTTATCAGCAGAATAAGTCTGTTCAATGGGTCCTGTGGAGGGGATGTTTGGAGGGATGGGAAACTGAGTCATGCAGAGAATTCTTTCTGGGCTGCTGGCTGGTGAGTCTTGCCCACATCTCCGGGTTTAAGCTGATCGCCATAATTGGGGTCCGGGAAGGAATTTTCTCCAGGGCGGATTGGCAGAAGGCCTGGAGGTTTTTCGCCTTCCTCTGCAGCGTGGGCATGGTCGCTTGCCTGGTGATTCTCTGCAGCTTGAGGTCTTCAAACCACAAAGTTTGAGGACTTCAAATAACCAGTCATGGTTTGAGGGTCTTTATAGAAGTGGATGGGTAGGGTTCTGTGGCCTGCCTTGTGGCAGGAGGTCAGACTAGGATGATCATAATGGTCCACTTCTGACCTAATGAGTCTATGAGTCTCATAGTCTATGAGCCACAGAAGACAGATAGAAATCCAGAGGGAGAAACACCAACAAGAAAAGTGAAGAGAGGGAAAAACACCCACCACTGCCACCCATGTATCAAGCATAAGTCCCAATTCTGAGCCTTAGCGTCCAAAATGTGGGTGCATAGCATAAATCCTCTAAGCTTAATTAACCACTAGATCTGATAGCGCTGCCATCCAAGCCAATTTCCAGTGTCTGGCGCACTCTGGTCTCCCCAAACCTTCCTGGGGACCACCAAGACTAAGATCCACGAGTCTTACAACAAGGGAAATACCTCCTCCTCCCTTGTCCTCTCTACCTCTCCCAGGCTTCCCCTCCTGGATGGCCTGGACGATCACCCTATTTCAATTCCTTGAACTGCAAAACGAGAGAATCAAGTTTCTTTCACCTCAGTCAGAAGTCCCTGCAAAGTGTAAGCTTTGCACTCTGACACACAGAGATCCCTTCCCCCCTGTTTCCTTCCTCCCCACAATTCCTTGGTGAGTTCTAACTAAGGAAAAAAGTCCAAACAAGGTCTTAAAAGAAAGCGCTTTATAATAAAAAGAAAGAAAAAAGACATAAAAATGATCTCTGTATCAATTGCAATATACTAGGGTATTTGGCTTAACAAGAAAATGAAAATAAAACAGCCTTATCCAAAAAAGAAATAGCACATTGAAAAATTAGTAGCAAACTACACACTGTAAATACAAGAACAATATAAAACCTTTGTACTTACACTTGGAAACAGAAGATTAGAAAAGCTGTGAGAGAGACAGTTCACATCGCTCAGACCGAGAGCAACAGAGAGACAAAGACCCACACCCCAGAAGTT
>NC_133770.1:223292984-223339137 GCF_003597395.2 Chelonoidis abingdonii | reverse complement strand
TCTGGAGATTTAGCTCTGTTCACGCAGTGCGCCCTTCTTCTGGTGATGTCTTGCCACCCTTCATTTTGGCTCCTGGACCCAGGTCAACTCTCAGGACTGCAGTGTCTCTTCATGACATATCCTTCTGTGTGTCATACTCTGTTGCTTCCCCATTGGGGGAAAGGCAGTCCTCTGTCCAGCTACTTCCTCAGTGATAGAGTGGGGGCAAAGGGGGACCGGTTCTCCACTCTATGCCCTAGGGACCCTATAGATGGCAGCATGTGCTGTGTCCCCTCCAACCGCTCAGTCTATTCCCTGGGCCACTTTCCCCACAGCCTCAGACACTTTCTCCACCCTTGTCCAGGGCCGTTAGGCATGCCAGCAGTCATCTGGCGAGTCGCTCTCAATCCCCTCCCCTGCCCAGCATGCTCTGTCCAAAGGTGCTAGCTTTCTTCCTCTGCAATGGGCAGCTAGTTCTCCCTCTGAGCTCCTGGAGGAAACTGAGTTGCTTTATCCACAGCCCCTTTATATGGCAAGGCCCGGCCCCTTTGGGAAATAGCTGCCTCCTTGACATTCCTCCTAGGCTCTATTAATCCATGAGGCAGTGTGGCGGCAGATGCCCCATTTACACATACTATATTACAGCGGTGCTCAAACTGTGGCTGTTCGGGACCCCAGAGTGGGTTCGTGACCCTGTTTTAATGGGGTGCAGGGCTGGTGTTAGACTTGCTGGGGCTTGGGCTGAAAGCCAAAAAAAAATGAGCCCCCACCACCCGGGTGAAGGAAAATGCCCTCAAGAGCTTCGCGCCCAAGAAGTGTGGCAAGCTTGGGCTTTGGACCCCTAACCTGGTGGGCGACGCGTGGTGGGGCATTGGACTTTGGTCCTCCAGCCTGGGTTGGTGGGGCTCAGGCTTCAGTCCTCCTTCCCGCATTGTGTAGTAATTTTTGTTGTCAGAAGCCGAGAATAACACAGATATAGAATGAAATTTGAGAAACCCTGCTATATTAAATATAACACAAACTTAAAAAATTTAATAACTATTAACCCTTTTAAAATGGCAAAATTCCAAAAATAGTTTAATATACATCTTGCAGAGAAATTGTCTGAAATTATTTGCAATGGCTGCAATATAAAGATGTACAAGAAGGATACCACAACATGCCTTCTGCCAAACATGATACAACACAAAGCTGCTCGTTATTCACATAACCATATGAATAGATCGTGACACGTTCATACTAAAGGATAGGATCACAGAAAATTTGTTGACCAAACTTGGTACAGGCAGTAGTAACAGTTATCGGAAGTGGGACCTATGGGTATGAAACAGTGAGGATAGTTGTTTCCAAGGTTAGACCAGGTGAAGGGGAAGGATGTGGGGAATGGATAGGAGATTCAGGACAGGGAGTAGGGAGAGAGAGAGATGGGGAGAGGGGAGAACGAGAACAGCAAGGGAAAAAAGAGGGGGAGTGGCAATAGGAAATAAATTTGATCCAACATTATGGCTTACATCTCAAGGATTGGTGTTTGTGTTTTAAGATCTATGTCCCACATTGGCAGGAAGAATGGCTGTGAGGTTCTACTTGGTGTCCAGCAGAAGAGTTTAATACTGTCTTTCTAGCAAATGTTGATATTTAATCTTAACAAACTGTCAGATTCCTGAAATTCTCCCTGTTTCTTAACAAAAATTTTTTTTTTCTGTTTTTTAGACTGAATCATGCAGCACAACTTCATATGTCTTCTTGCGTGGCTGCTTTCTTGCAGCTGTGTTTTTTATGGGACTTAGGATTATTTCTTGTGAAGTTCATTAGAATACTTCAGCACCCCGAGAGCACTTTTTCAATTGGAAATTCACTCTGAAGTGATGCATCATCACCATGATTGTCCATGCATGAAAGAAACTACAATCAAAACATGGAGTACCATTTTTTTAAAACCTTACGTTAGCCAAGGAAAACGTTAATGAATTATTAAAAGACCTTATTTTCAGTTTCCAAGAATCTGTTTATGGAGGGAACATAGGTTATCCTTGTCTCTGAGTCTTCTTATTCTGAGATCCTGAATTGCAAATGGAAAAATTTAATATGTACATATTTGTTTAGAGTCATTAGCTGATACCAGCGTACATAATTTAAATTTATATACAACAGAATGTATCTACTACTGATTTCGTGGCAATTTTTTTCTAGGAAGCGGCTTAATAAGATTTTAAAGTATTGCATAATCTTTATTTTCTTTTTGCTTCAGAATGCTTAAAAAAGGAAACTGCCTGTAAAATCTTTTATGATAAATAAATATAATTTTTGTGACTGATATAATCAGATAGGAATCAAAATGGGTGTCTGCAATTTTTGGCAGTTAGTTAAAGAAAAACAAATGTTGGTGGAATTTTTTTTTTAGGTTTACTCATGCTTTGTTCATGGCACTTTCCAAACAGTTTAATCGTTAATAGCACCAAACCCCTTCTTCAGTCTTGCCCATGTATTGATTTATTAATTCACTTATTTAGATTTATATGATACATTAAAAAGGTCTTTCTGCTGGCTTCTAGAGTACCTGTGACATGAAGGAAAATTGCAGTCCTCAACTGGTGCAAACCAATGTGAGCCAGCAACCTCCCTAAAAACCACAAAAGAGCCAAAATAAAATAAAAACCCTGCTCTGCCCCCCTCAATAATTTTATTACTTAACATAAATCCTCAGGCCTTGCAGTGCATGGAAGCCTAGACACCAGAGCACACCAAAATCCAGCCCTCATCCCCTCCCTCCTTCCGGCCCAAGTAGCCTATGTAACAGAGGATTTTGCAAACTTCAGGCTATTCAGATTAGAGGCAAGGAGGAGCAGCTGCCTGCCAGCTGTGGAGTAGGGAAAGAATTGACAAGGATTTATAGGGGATCTTAATGCATGTCGTCTGTGTAGCAAGAGTCAGGCTAGCAGTTAACAAGAGTTAGGCCAGTCTGTAACCCTAATGACGCGGAGACTTGTAGAAGCTGGAGGATAGTGTGGGTGAGTGGAAAGAAACTGTGTTTGAGAATTTTACGACTGTGCACTATAACCAATATGTAGACTGGCGTCTTCTAGAGTGAGAAAAATAAAGTAGCCAGGATGGCCTATTGTTTAAACAAAATGCAGGTGTTGCTTATTATGTTTGTATATTGCTGTGTTATTGTCGTGTAACAAAGTCATAAATGCTTGCTGTAATTGTACTGTTTGAGAGACCTGTCTCGGCACTGGGGCGACCCTGTGTCCTAGGGCACTCCTCCCTCTATTGCAGTTGGCTGGAGAACTAATAAAGTATTTGATTTTGCTGCAGCCAACAAAAAGTGAGAACTGAGTTTTCTCCTGACACCAGCATTCTGTCATAAAGATAGCTAAGGTTAATGCCTATTCACCTGCCAAAGGGCTAACCAAACCCCTGACCAGAGGACCAATCAGGGAAACAAGATTTTCAAATCTCAAGGTCCCTCCCTTGAGATTTGAAAAATCTTGTTTCCTGATTGGTCCTCTGGTCAGGGGTTTGGTTAGCCCTTTGCAGGTGAAATAGGCATTAACCCTTAGCTATCTGTTTATGACAGCATCACAGATTATTAATGAGGTAGTATGGTATGGAAATAGAGATGGGTCTCTAGCAGGCAGTTCCCAAGCCTCTGATGCTGAGCATCATAGAAATGCCTACAGATACATACATAAATCAGATTAATTCTGTAATACAGAATACCGCACTGTAAATGATTTTGATCATTTACCTTGATTGACACTTCTGTTAATCACCCTATTTACTTAACATCTATTGTGATATGACTCACAAATATCATGGATCTAAGTACAGGAAAAGATTTATATAATTTAGCTGCTTAGTAGAGGAAGAGCAAAAACTCAGTCACTACATGGGCACCTACACAAACAAAATCCAGATCTCTTTGAAGTGTTTGGTATCACTAAGCCAGGGGAGGGCAAACCATGGCCTGCAGGCTGGTTCCAGCCCTTCAGGGGCAGCTCCAGGCACCAGCGCACCAAGTGTGTGCCTGAGGCAGCAAGCCATGGGGGGGAGCCTGCTGGTCACTGTGAAGACGGCAGTCAGGCAGCCTTTGGCGGCACGCCAGCCACAGGTCCACCGGTCCTGCAGCTTCAGCGGCAATTTGTCAGTGGGTCCGCTGAAGGTGCAGGACCGGTGGATCTCCTGCAGGCATGCTCCCAAAGGCTGCCTAACTGCCATGCTTGGGGTGGCAAAATACATAGAGCTGCTCCTGCAGCTCGTCAGGGCTTTTAATCCGGCCTGTGGCATTGCCAGCCCTGTGGCACACTGGGGCTAAGGCAGGCTCCCTGCCTGCCCTTCACCTGTGCTGTACCATGTCCCTGTGGCCCCGGGGGCGGGCAGAGGGTCCGTGTGCTGCCCTCACCTGCAGGCACTGCCTCCTGCAGCTCCCATTGGCCGGGAATGGGGAACCATGGCAAATGGGAGCTTTGGGGGTGGTACCCACAGGTTAGGGAAGCATGCGGCGAAGCCGCCTGCACCACTCTACCCCCAGGAGCCATTTCCGGGAGTGGCGCAGGGCTAGGGCAGGCAGAAGCCTGCCTTAGCCCCACTGTATGCTGCTGCACCCCAGCCCCCTGCTGCACCCCTTCCACACCCTAACTCCCTGCCCTGAGTCCCCTCCCATACTCTGCATCCCCTGCCACACCCCTCCTGCATCCTTCATCCTCTGTCCTGAGCCCCCTCCTGCACAACCCACCCTCTCTGACACCTCGCACTCCCTCCCGCACCCCAACCCCCAGACCTACATTCATAGCCCTGCATGCAATTTCCCCACCTAGATGTGGCCCTCAGTCCAAAATGTTTGCCCACCCCTGCACAAAGCAGTCCAGAATTTTCTCTGTCCCTGCATAGCAGGCCCATTCAGAAAGCCTGGGAGAGGCCAAGCACCCTGAAATTTGACCTGCTACTGAACAAAAAGAATACTCACTAGATAGACTGAGTGCTTAGTCTTCTGGGTGAGTCTGATACTGTTTGCACTGACTGTGCTTGTGTCCCTAACATTACTGTGTCCCATTGTCACCTCACCTGAGCAATTGTTCTAGCTCTCATTATGTAGAGTGGGAATACTTGGTTCCTCTCTGGTTCCTCAAACACATCATTGGCCAAAGTCCCTGAGTTCAGCTAATAATTCAAAAATTATGCTAGTTATTGGTTGAGTTGGACGGGGGAAAAATCCACTATTCCATACACCCTGATGAAAGGCAGGACAGTTCAGTGTTATGTTCTTGGTATCATGAGTTCCAATTCAGTTACTCAGTCATTCTCTCTTGTATGTGTCTTGGTGTTCCAAGCTTTCGTGCACTGAAGCCCCTTGTTGAATTTCTTCATAGTTTCCATAATTAAGGGAACCATACCTTTGTAATTTGACCCTCATGTGAAAGGCTTGGCATACAGGGGTCTTGAAAGAAGTGCCTGAGAGCTTGCCTATACAGGGACATTACATCAGATTCATTTGTTCACTCTAAGTGCAGTGATTTTTAACTAAAACAGCTGAAGTGTGTCTATGTTGCTTTGTGATAGCACTTGCCCTGTTAATCACTGCATCCACACAGCTCTGTGATTGTTGGAACCAACTGTGCAGCGTTCTGGGCAGATACCCATGGTATAATGTTCTGCAGTTCAGCTCTGTGCTCTGTGATTTTTCTCACGGTGCATTGTGTGATGCTGTAATGTGGTTGCCACTCACAGCTAGCGTGCCTCCTTGTGTTTAGGTCCAAGAATGTAGTTTTTGCTGTATCAGGTGTCCCCTTGCTGTTTGTTGTTCACTCTGCAGTAATCTTTCTTTTCGTAACTTGGCCCTCCTGCCAGGACACCATTTAATCCACTCTTCTGACAAAGTCCAACAGGACAACTGTCCAAATGCCATCTCCAAATGGTGTTCAATCACGGCCTAGGGCTCTATGCCACTATATCAGTGGCTGGCAGGGGAACTTGAGCCTGCCTGCTACATGGGTTCCAGCCCAGTCCCTGTTGGTGTTTCCTTGTAGTCCTTCCTACCCAAATTCTGTGTCTTTTTGCCTGTTTCTGGGTTTACTACTGGAGCTTACTCCCCGTGGCTACTTCACCCCTCCTAGACTCTTGCCAGACTCCTTACTACAGGTCAGGATCTCAGGGCTTCCTTTCTCCTTGGCCTTCCTTCTTCTCCCTGATGGCCTCCCTCCTCACAAGGAGTGACTGCAGACTCCTTTCCTTTCAGCCCCCTTCTTCTTCTCATATTTTATGGTGTAGCAGATTCAATCCTGCGTTCATAACAACCAAGTGCTGGATTTCATTATATATAGTTACTTTATTTTCCCAGTATTTTTTTTAAATCGTAGTATTGATTTCTTAATAATGCCACATTTTCCTAATGCTCTTACCATGTCTTTTTAGTGTAAAATGTGTTGCTTTTAGGTGCCTGAGTTTGTCATACAAAATTCAGTGTTACAATATTTACAATCCCAAGCGATGAAAATGAGCAGTTTACTCCTGCAGGATATTTATCTGGAGCAGTTTCACTCGGTGAAATGCTGCTTCTGATCTTGGTCAGTTAGCACAGACTGGTGGGAGAGAATAGTGATGCAGAAATGACAGGACCAGCAGTGGTGGCAGAACTTCAGCTACTTTCCTTGAGATCTGGGCGGACATCACCCCGAGGCTTCAGCAGCAGGATACACAGGTCTCCTCAGCATGGAGAAATATGTTGCCAACACCATATGCAAACTCATCACCCTCAATTGCTACAGGTCAGTAGCTGACCAGTTTAATTAGATGTTTGGCGACTTTGCTTTATATTAGCAAAGCTTTGACCACTACTTTAGCCTAGGCCTCTGATACAAGGGCTTATGTCTCAGGCTCTCTTCCTACTATAACCAGTTTAGTGTTGGTAGATCAACTGTTAGGGCTGTTGTCATGAAGGTTTCCGATGCTATTAGGAGGGCTCTGCTGTGCTGGGTCATAAAGCTTGCCAATTCACAAAAGATTAATGATGGCTTTGCATAGATGGGGTTCCTGAACTGCACTGGGGGTACTGATGGGACACTCATGCCTATTCTTTGTCTATATACCCGGAGAAATATCTCTTTCTCTTGATAAAGTCTTTCTCTATGGTGCTACCAGGCCTGGTTGACCAACATGGAAAGTTTGCCAACATTAATGTAGGATGTTCTGGAAAGATTCATGATGCCAGGATTGAAATACAACAAATCTTGCATCTTGGCAGGGGGGTAGATTAGATGACCCTACTGCTCCCTTCTAACCCGATTATTCTATGATTATATGATGGCTAGAAACTCAGGGATGTTTGCTGGAATGAACAAGGGAGTTTTTGCTTCCCAGACCACTATGGACATTAACTAAATTATGCTTCCTCCTTCTGGAAGTCACTCTAGGAGACTCAGCTTACCCACTCCTTCCCAGGCTTATGAAACCTTTCATTGGACGAAAGAAAGGAGGGATTTAACTATCCCCTGAGTATCTGCAGAATGAAAGTGGAGTAGGTATTTGGAAAACTGGAAGGAAGGTGGCAGAACTCACAGCAAGGCCAGATGTTTATCATCATTATGTGCCTTATGTGCTTGCTGTATTTGCACAACATCTGTGAGAGCAAGAGAGAAAACCTAGATGATGGGTTGGAGATGTAAGTGGGGACATTTTCTGAAAATTAGGGTCAGCCAAAGGGTGGGGGCTCTGAAATATGCCCTAAGTGGTCAGAGAAATAGGGTCAAGAATGCACTGTGCTTCTACTTTGAGGCTAAGGAATAGTTGTGGGTAATGAATGCACTGTAACCAAGGAAATGACTGAAATGTGTTTGCATATTGATTTTTTTTTAATTAGGAATTGATTCTATGTTGTGTAGGTGTGGGGGGCAGGGGAGAAGGAGCTGTTCCTCAATGAAATTTTTAAACTGTGTTGTACCGGGAAAATAAAATAGTTTATAAATAACATAGAGATCAAATACTAACTGTATTTTAAAAAAATGTAATGCAAACTTAAAATCAATGTGTCAGTGGCTTGAGCAAGAAGTGCATTTAGATTGAGATTTTTCAACAGGAATCAGGCATCCAAATACCCTCAGGGGCTTTGAAAATTTCAGCCTTCAGTTATTCAATATTTCCTATAACCTCCTAGTATCCAAGTCAGATAGAATCAGGGACAGGGATCAGTGATGGCAGGCAGCTCAGGGACAAATTTGTCTAAAAGGCTGCATGAATCAGCTTCCACTCTGTGAGACCCACGGAAGAGCTGGTCCCTAATTTACACTACAGATCACATAGGCCTAAAATTGCCACTGAAAATGCTGGGCAATGCAACTATAGAACACCCTCCTCTTTAAATACTACAAAACTTTAACAAAAAAACCACAACCTTTTTAAGCAGTGAATTTCAGGCTGTTGTCTATATTTTATCAGCTCTCTCAATTGTGAAATATTGTCAATAAGAGTGAATTTGGAGTAGAACTTGATGAAAGCATAACATTTGGACAGTTTATAAAGCTTGCAGAACAGTTACATTGTCCAATGCTCAAAAAAAAGCCAATTTCTTCACAAGTTTCGAAAATAATGTTTTCAGAGCCTCAGAAGCAGGCAGTTTTATCCTTTACAGACTGTAAATGTGATTTACATGTCATTTATCCAAGTTACCATGTACAATCAAAAATATCACGTGAGCCAATCTCTTTTATTTTATTACATCTTATTTACATCTCTGTCTCTAAACCAGTGGCAAATCTGGGCTTTTTGAATGGAAGGAGGGAGGAAGAAAGCTGTCTAAAATCAGTATTCAGATGTGTTGTGATTTTAAGAAGGATAATTAATCACATATCTAATATTTCAGATGCACAGTAAATCTTCAAGATCTGCATTGTCTTGCTGAATGGTCAATAGTATTTTCTATTGTCTTTTTTGAATAAACACCAAAGATAATCCATTCAAATGTCCTTCTATCAGTGTAATGCAGCAAAACTTTGGTTAGTAAGACTGGGAAAATCTTTTACACATACAGTTTATAACAAACAAGGCAGAGTCTAATCTCAGTTTCTGCAGAGTAAATCCATTGTTTTCAGCAACTAAAGTTGGTGAGAATTATTCTGGATTATTTACTCTGGATTTATATGGATGCAAGTGAGATTAGAATTTGTCCACAGTTCATTATTCCTGTCACCCAAACTCTCAATCTCAGGATCATCTTTATGCTTCCCTTTGCTTTCCAGGATCTGACAAAATGTTGCCATTTCTTTCTTGGTAACATATCAAAAATCAGCCTTTCCTTTTTGGCTTGAAAGCGGTAACCCTTCTGCCAAATGCTGTCAACAGCAACAAAGCTGGCTTTGGTATCTAGAGATTCCTCTCAACATTGCAAAACAGAATCAGCTTGAACCCACCCAGAAATCTGGGAAAACTAAAGACCACCCTGGATACCTCTAGGAGACTATACTTCTGCACTCAAAAGTCAGTGTATAACAAAATTAAACAATAACAGTCTCCATCCAAAACACAGACGTATGCCAGGCACATGTGGGTAGTAGGGTTCCACTACGTATTGTTTTATGAAACTTTGTCTGAAAGAGAAGCAGAAAGACCATAAAAGCAGAGAGACAAGTTAAAAAGGAAGCGCCAGATAGCCACAGAAATATTGGTAGCATAGCCTGAAGGGAAAAAAAAACGTAAGAAAGAGAGATTTGGGGCCTAGCGTTGTTTAAAAAAAGACATGGATCTGAGAGCAGAGAAATCTCTTGCTATTTTGATTCCTGCTGTGTTCAGGGGAACAGGATTTTGTATGTTCTTTATAAATAAACAGGATTGCCTCAAAGATACCTCACTCCATCCTCAATTTCTCCTCCTAACTGAAACAATTCACAGGACTTCAAATTTTTGCTAACTGCGTGAGGCAAAAAGGGGAAGTTATGATAATAATATCCCCCAAAACAAACAAACCAATCCTCAATCTTACAATCTATCCTTTGGGTTCAGTGTGTTTGTGTCTGCCTCATTTTTCTTTCACTCATAACAGTTTTACACAGGTGTAAATCTGACATCAATGGAGTTCCTTGTGATTTACATATTGTGAGAACAGTGTTTAGTCCTTTGTGCCTGCCTTTTAGATTATAAAGTATTTGGGTCAAAAATAGTTTTTATTTTTTGTCTTGCACAATGTTCAGCACATTGTCAGCACTTAACAAACAAGTAGTAGTAACCTGCCCCCTGCTACATTATGACAGGCAGAGATCGATTCAGCGGGGGTCGATTTATTGCATCTAGTATAGACGCAATAGATCAACCGCCGAGCACTCTTCCGTCAACTCCGGTACTCTACTGGAGCGAGAAGCATAGGCAGAGTTGACGGGGGAGCATCAGCTGTCGACTTACCACAGTGAAGACACCGCAGTAAGTAGATCTAAGTATATCAACTTCAGCTACATTATTCAGTAGCTGAAGTTGTGTAACTTACATTGATCCTCCCCCATAGTGTAGACCAAGCCTTAGACTGACCTGAAATTTTGTCAGCCATTTTCTTTACTTTTTCCAGGTACTAAAAAGCATTTGCTTCTGTATTAAGAGGAGACCCTGAGGTATAAACCTTGGTATCAGAGGCCTGGTATGAGGCCTAAGGCCTGAACTAAAGTAATGGTCAAGACTTTGCTAACATAAAGCAAAGTGAAGCTGTGAGCTAGAGGCAGGCCCTGGTCACAGAAGCTGGCAAGGAAAAGGCTGATGCTGCAAGAAGATACGTACCTAAAAGGTACTGAACACTAGATATCAGAACATTCACATATTTGCACATTCCACACAGATAACAAGGAACAGACTGACCCATCCCAATGACAGGGGCAAAAGGGTAATATGATGGATAGAGTTGTTTTGTTCAAACCAACATGTACAAGGTGAGAGGCGGCACCTTACTATGTAGAGGGGTTGTACCTTACTGCGTAGAAGGGTTGCACCTCAATACGTCAGGAGTGATGTGTAACTTGTTTGTACCTGTGTATAAGAATGCATCCCTGGGGCAGTGTCTTTGTCTGGCTGAGGGGGCAGTGGAAAGTCCCGCCACTGACTGAGCCGAGTCCATTGCCAAGAGGCACTCTCTCGTAGTATGCCCTGTACAGTAACAATCTGGACGGAACTACTAGTGTGTCCATACGGCAATAAACCTGGCCGACGTGCCTTCGTACCTTACTAGATTCTGTGGTCACTGGGGGTTCTCTTCGGGTCTGCTGTGTCAGCTATCTACCGAGCTGGGGCAGTGCACAAGAGGGAACACACGCACGCAGCCGAGTGATGCCAACATTGAACAGAGCAGAGCACCACACTGGTAGCATCTGACAACAGCTTCCAAAGTGGTTTGGCAAGTATATTTTGTGAATTTATGCAACAAAGCTTGTTCTAGGAAAATAGGGCCTGATCATCCACTCTGTTTCACCAGTTTTATGCCTGTGTAATCAATTACACCATTGTAATTGATGCAGCATAATGGAGAATCAGGCCAAAAATATTCCCTTAAATGGTCAACTGAATTCTTAATCCCTTTTTCATCAATTATAGTAGTAATGTTAAATCTGTTAATTCTCAGTATATTTTACTCCAAACTACAATAAAAATTGTTTGCTTTTTACTTTTCTTTAGTAACAGTTTAATTAGCAAGGGAATAACCTTTGAGGTGAGCATATAATCCTGGAAACTCATTTTTAAAAGTGCACTAAATGGCCATTTTAGCAGTTCTCACTGGAAACACTATTTTCTCTTATGAAGCTGATTCATAGTGAATGTTTTAGGGATAAAATGAAAATCATTTAACTGTTCCTAACTGGATCCGAGTCTCATCACCATATGGTTCCAATTTTGTACTGAAGAGTCACAGCGTGCTCACTAGGCTATCCTTCACAAAATGCTTGAATTCTATCGGATATACAGAAGAGATTTGAAGACAGGTAAGGAACTGTCTAACCACCTGTTTCCAGGCAGCTCAGAGGCAACGCAAGCTGCCTTCTGAATAATAAAACACATATAAGTTTGAAAATTGTTATAACTAATGCATTATCTTTATTTCCAAGCACTTCTATGCAATAAGTTTTCAAATTAACATGGAAATAAAATTTGGAGGCCAAGGTGGGTTTTCAAAAATTGGCTCCTGAAGCCATATTTAGGCACCCAAATAAATGATCATATTTTCAAACTCTTGAGCATCTAACAGCCCCTTTTCAGCACTTTTGAAAAGCAGATCACTTATTTAGGTGCTTAAGTATGTATTTAGGAGCTTAATTTTAGATGCTTATTTTGAAAATCTTTGCCAGAGATAATTAGCTCATTAGCTGCAGAAGTAAAGTATTGTGCAATGTATGTATTGCTCCAAAAAAAGGAGTTAAAGGAATTTGGGTGAATGCAGGATTATATATTATGATATTTGGGGCTCATTCCATTTGGAGTCTTCAGTGAGCAAGGACGTGGCTGACAGAAGTTGAATCGTAGAACGCAGAATTGGTCAAGAGATATTGGTTTAAATCTATTGTGCGGTGATATTTTACATTATAGATTAAGCAGGCTCTAAGACAAGGACAAAAAATAAAAGTTGGGCTACGATGGTTCTCAGGGGACCCAGGACCATGAGTCAGCCTGTTACTACCTCACCTCCAGTGAGAGGAAGTCTTTTTTGTGTGCGTGGTACCGGGGTGTGAGCTTCCTGAGACTGCTACTCCTCTCAAGCGCTCTCCTCTGGACTTATGCTGCCCTTTCTTCACAAAGCAGCTTAACAATAGATGCACCCCAATCCCCAACTCTCTTTGTATCATTCCCATGTACTATCCAGCCCTTAACACTGGCTATTCACAGAATTTCCAGATTCTTTGCCTTAAACCACCACTTCTGTAAACCACACAGCAGTTGTGAGCACCTATAATAAAATGTTTATTTAAGAAAGAATAAAGAGTTAACTACAAACAAGAGAGACTGATGGAAACAAGTGGTTACAATACAAAACAAAATCATAAAACACAAACCTGTGTCAATAGTTACCATTCCTATCTAATAAAGTAGATTTCCCCCAAAGTTCAGTCTGTTGCAGAACTGACTGGTTTCTCAAGAACCAGGAACCAAACGTTCCTGAAAGCACACCCCATCCATCAGGGGTTTTCCTCAGTGAATGGATACAGCGTGCTTTTCCATATGCTTTGTTATACTGAAAACAATCTTTTGTTTGTGTTCACAGACAGGACAAACTTATGCTTTGCGGCAGAGTTTCTTTTCTACCTTTAAGTTGTTTTGATTGTTTTTGTCCTTGTTTCTGATGGTTTTCTATTGATTATTCTGGGAATGTGGCAAGGGTAGATGAGTGCAATTACCTCACCGTCTGACTATGGAGGGTGATGGCTCCTTCTTGCCTAAATGGGTCATCATAGAGACTAATTTGTACTCCAAATCCATATAGCATAGTTTCAATATAAATACATTGTTCCTTAACTATTATCCGAACATACATCTCACAATGATTGAATCTTGACAAGTTATGAGCTATCTGTAGATATCTTATATGTTACTCTTTATGGATGAATAGCATGTAAGATGTGTTTGGTGTAGTGAATTTGTCAGGTCTGAGGTGAGATCTGTTTGCAAAGAACAGGAAACTCTTTGCCATCACATGGGCCTCTGCCATTAAAGTTGTTAATTTCTTTGAGTGAACTTGAAGTACAAGTGAGAATTTTATTAAGTGCACAAAGGTCCATTATTATATTATTTTTAAATAACTGTTCCTTTTAATATCCTGGGCCTAGAGAAACTGACAGATTCTAAGATGAGTTCTGGAAAACAGAGGATCATTTCTCAAATTGGAACAAATATCCTGTTTTCAAACAGAATCATGTTATTGTAATGATTCAAGCAAAGAAAGGAAAGAAACAATACCAGTCTCCTGCTTTCATAGTGATGGTGTAATGGGATTACACTGGGGCCACTAATGTATGTTATATGCCTTTGTTTTATGATTTACATAGAATGTGTTGTGGAGGCTTACAAGCTCTTCTAATAACTTAGATCCATGACCTTAATAAAGCTCTGACTTTCAATTTCATTCTGAGAATTAAACAACTTTATTTCAATTTACAGGGATGTGGAATATGTTTACAGGGTGGGAGATATAAGCACAAATCCAGTATGAACAAATAGGAGCACTTCAGTTACTGGGACTTGAAGCATAATTTTTAAAACAAACTGAATTGGATAGAACTGTGTTTTCAGCATTTCGTTACGTTGCATTTATCCACTGCTAATTTTTAAAGGAGTTGACCTTAAAACTATGTTGTAGCTGGTAATAACAGATGGAAAGACTGTCCTCTTGTGGATAGGAATGTGAGTAGAGTGGTGTGGGGAAAGACGAAAGTGATATTGTAGCTTTAGCAATGGTGACACTGGCCACTTTAGGGTTTCACTGCAGAGTTCATTTGAGTTACAACTTAAGTGTTGCCCCTAACTTAAGTTCTGTCTAAACACAAAACCCATTAACTTGAGCATGGTAGTGCTTTTAACTGGAGTTGGTGGGCATGGCAGGAGGATAGTCTACAGCTCAATTAGAATAACTCATCAGCTGCTAAAACAATCACTGCAGAAACTTTTGTGCAGCTTGAGCATTCTTTCGCAGTGTAGCTGCTCTCACTCAAGCTAGGCTAACTTGAGACCAGCGAACTTGAGTGTAGATGACTTAACCCTTCAGTGATGACATAGCCTTAGTTAGACCAGAACTCTCTTGGAATGTGAGCTGATAACATATCACAGCCAAGAAAAGTAAATTATCAGAATCCATTTGCTGTGCCTTATAGGATGCTAGAAAGTTGATATAAAATAAACTGTAAATTACTGGTTCCTATGCTTCTCATGGGTTTGTAGTATGGGCACTGTTGAAGCTCTGTGTCTCCTCATCTGTGATGAAACAAAGTAAAAAGAGGGGGGAAAAAGTCCTTGCAGATTTCTCTAATCCTAAAATGGAGAGATAGCTGACATGCAGCCTCTGGCTCCAAGTCCAAATGTGATCCAACCCAGCACCAAGCTCAACACTGCAGTAGACATTTTTACACATACAGCTAAATTCAAGACATAGCCACCAAGGGAGTTCGGGACAAGAAGTAGAAGGGTGGACAAGCACAATCAATATGATGCATGTGTAACACAGACAGAGTAGCAGCAGAAGCTCTGAGACCGTTATAGGCCAGAGTCTCAGTTGTCAATGACTTCATTGCTCCATGCCAAACAATTTGCCTACTGTTTTTTTAAATAATTATAGAAATTATATCCTTTAGTCCATAACCATCCCAGTAAATTCTATGGTACATTTTGTGTAGTCTAGTGATGGCTCTTGGAATCTGGCATAAAATAATAAGTGATCCCATGTAATTTTAAGCCAAATTGCAAAAAGATACAGATTCTTTATTATTTGTAACTATTTTTAAAAGCCCACCTCAAGGTTTCAACACTGTAATTCTTCTGAAAAAGAACACCACATAAAATACATTGAGTCAAGACCAATTTGAATTATAAATCACTGCCTCTTACTAATCAGAACCCAGTATTTCCCAGTGGTCTGAAGTATACTGACTGTTCCATATTTCAGAATGGTGAGGATTACCAACTGGCCAGTGAGGATGCTAGTCTTTATCCCAGTGGGATGTCCAGCTATAATAAGCCTGTTATCTCTAAAATTATATCCATACAGTATATTATTCCCATTTCACAGGAGGAGAAACTGATTCAGAAGTTAAGTGATTTGGCCAAGGGCAGATAAAAAAGTCAGTGACAGAACCAAGACTGGAGCTCTTGAGCTCCTGGATTTTCTGATATAGTCCGGTGTTCAGAACCCTAAGTTGTACTTCACACGTGACATCTAAGGGGCTTAATTACTTTCATTCTTCAGGATTATATACTTTGTTTCACTATATCTGATGAGTTAAGCAGCAAAAGGGGAAGATCAGTTGATCTTCTTGCTCTGATGCTGTTTATAAGGATAGCTATGTCAGAAGAGAATGCATCATGGATGAGGTTTGGCTAGTGTATACAATTTGTCTGCTTGTGTATACAGGATGTTCTTTTATTCCCCTTAATGTTGTTTTTGTTTTGCTGCTGTAGTAAGCAGTACTGGAAAAGACAGAATTGCATTTATAGCAGTGGTTCTCAAACTTTTGTACTAGTGAGCCCTTTAATGTAGCAAGCCTCTGAGTGCGACACCCCCCCCCAAATTAAAAACACTGTTTTTTATATATTTAACACCATTATAAATGCTGGAGGCAAAGCACAGTTTGGGGTAGAGGATGACAGTTTACGACACCACAGGTAATAGCCTTCTGAACCCCTGAGGGGTCCTGACCCCAATTTGAGAACCCCTGCTCTATAGCATATGAACT
The DNA here is from genome assembly GCF_003597395.2 of Chelonoidis abingdonii. Classification (NCBI taxonomy): domain Eukaryota; kingdom Metazoa; phylum Chordata; order Testudines; family Testudinidae; genus Chelonoidis; species Chelonoidis abingdonii. The sequence continues at coordinate 223,322,761 of NC_133770.1, read as the reverse complement.
CTGCATTAAAATGTATTGTGCCCTGTTGAGAAAGAACAAATGAGCTGAGCGGGTGTCTTAATCGACTTTCTGAGCCAAGTTCCTGTTAGGCTTTCACCACAGAACCTTCATCTCTCGAAACTGCCCTCAAATGATCAACCCTTTACTTCCCCTCTAGAAATAAGCATTACAAATTACTCTCCAAACGATTAACCCTTTGTTTGGCGCAACTATTTTTCCCTCTGACCTTTACACAAAAGTCAGCAGGATTTGTGTGACATATTGACATTATACACTTGGCACTTGAAGGGTAGTGCAGGCTTCACACTGCTCATTTCTGAGCATGAGGACGGAAACACTTCTGCGCTTTTTGTGTAGAACCTCCTAGTGCAGGGACTGGGGCTTAGCACCAGAATTTGCCAAGGGGAAGAAAAGTCAGACAGGGGCTAATGGAGGAGGCACAGACAGAGCTCCCTTCCCCCGAGAGCTGGCTTGCAGGCAGGTAGCCAGACACAGGCCCACATCCAGATGCTCACACAGACAGACAGATACAGCCTCACCACCCCCAGACGCTCACACACACACAGGCAGACAGACATAGCCCCACCACCCCCAGACGCTCACACATACAAGCAGACAGACACAGCCCCACCACCCCCAGACGCTCACACAGATGCTCACACACACAGACACAGCCCCACCACCCCCAGACGCTCACACACACAGACACAGCCCCACCACCCCCAGACGCTCACACCACGCGCATCAGATAGACACCGCAGCCAGGCGGTGCAGGCGGTCTGACGCGGGGCAGCGCCGGCAGCTGTTTTGCAAGGCCGGAGAGTCCGCGGGGCAGCTGGAGCCACAAGCGGCGAGGGCGGATCCCTCGCGAACGTCCTTAGGCTCGAAGGACGCCGGCCCTTCTCGCGCGGGTTGGCGCTGGGCCCGGCCGGTTTCGTTCTGCGCAGGCCGGTGCTCTCGCCGCTCGCCCCTTTCTGGACCACAGGACGTGGCCCGCGGCCGGGACATGGGCCGGGGCACCGCTCCGCGGGGAAGCCGCTGCTTGGTGAAAATAGTGATGGCCGGGGAGCCTGCGCGGGGGAAAACCTCCATCCGGTGAGGAGGTAGCACGGAGCCGCAGCCGGCGGCCGTGGCCGCCCCGCGCCCCTCCTATAGTTCGCCATCCGCCACGACGTCGGTGAGTGACAACGGAGCCAGCGCCCGGGCCCCGGCAATCGCACAGCTGATACCCGAGCTGTGACCCCACTCAAACGCACACATTCACACACTGACATACACCCGCATTCACATCCCGACACACACATTCACACACTGACATACACCCGCATTCACACCCTCACAGACTGACACACACACCCACATTCACACCCTGACACACACCGGCATTCACACACTGACATGCACCCCTACAGTCACACCCTCACAGACTGACACACATCCACATTCACACCCTGACACAAATTCACACACTGACATACACCCCCGCATTCACAGCATGACAGACTGACACACACCCGCATCCACACCCTGACATGCGCACATTCACACCTTGGCAGATGCTCACTTTCACACTAAACAAATATTTATTTGTATCTTCAAGACCTACTTTTATTCTGAAACACATTTCCAGTTTTTGCTAAATTAGACATTTAAACACTGATGGTGAGGACCTAAATAGGGAGAAATGCATGGTCCTGTCTTTCCATCTCCAAATCTTCCTCTTACTAGCTGTCATGTGTTGGAATTAATTAATATTGTATCTGTGACAGCCTCTTGTTGGTCTTAAAATTATTATTATTTATTTAAAAAATGTATTGCAGTAGTGCCTAGAGAATTTAACTAAGGGCTTGTCTATACTTACCAGGGGATCCATGAGCTGTGATCAATGCAATGGCAGTCGATTTACCAGATCTAGTAAAGACCTGCAAAATTGACTGCAGATCGCTGTCTGATCAACTCTGTACTCCACCGGCTGGAAAAGACTAGAGAGAGTCCACAGGAGAGACATAAGTAGATCCAAGCTATTCACGTAACTCAAATTATGTAGCTTAGATCGAATTTCCCCTGTAGTATAGACAAGGCCTAAGTCAAGGCCCCATTGTGCTAGGTACTGTACACACACACACAGAAAATTATACTCCCTGCTCCTAAGAATTTACAATCTAAATTAAAATGCCTAATTCCTTCACCTTCAATGATAGGTACAAAGTTAAAATCCTTTCCATCTATTTTACTGACCTTGTAGATAATGATTTGTCATACATAGTATCTCCAAGAGAATCTCTTCTTCTTCCATAGCGTTTGTAATTGCCTTATTTCATGTGCTGTTTAGTGGAAGCTTAGAGAAAAATTGTACAGAGAAACCTGCACGTTCCAGCAGTTTTGCATATGCCCTAGACCAGGGGTCAGCAACCTCTGACACGCGGCTCACCGGGGTAAGCACCCTAGCGGGCCAGGCCAGTTTGTTTACCTGCTGCGTTGGCAGGTACGGCCGGTCGTGGCCGTGGTTCGCCGTCCCAGGTCAATGGGGGCTGCAAGATGTTGCGCAGGTGAGGGATGTGCTTCCCACCACCCCCTTGGCCTGGGATGGCGAACTGCGAACAGTGGGAGCCGCAATCGGCCGAACCTACTGACGTGGCAGATAAACAAACTGGCCCGGCCCGCTGGGGTGCTTACCCTGACGAGCCGCGTGCCAGAGGTGCTGACCTCTGCCCTAGACCAGTGGTTCTCAAACTTTAGTAACTCGAGGACCCCTATTTTCATTTAAAAATTTTCAGGGACCTCCAAGCCCCCCATGCTTAGCCCTATGCCCCGCCATCCCTTCCTCTGAGGCTACACCCGCACCTCTTTCTACTCCTGCTCCACCTCTGCCCCTCCTCTTCCCCCCCACCTGAGCATGCTTCGTCCCCACTCCTCTCCCTCCCTCCCAGTGCCTCCTGCACACCGCTGAACAGCTGTTCCCCAGCATGCAGGAGTCACTGGGAGGGAGGGGGAAGAGTTGATCAGCAAGGCCGGAAGCCTCAAACATGATTCCACCCCCTTCCCTGAGCACACTCTGTCCCCACTCCTCCCCCTACATTCTAGCGCCTCCTGCATGCTGCTGAACAGGTGTTCCCCGGCATGCAGGAGGCACTGGGAGGGAGGGGAAGGAGTTGAAGGAGGGAGAGGGAGGAGCTGATCACGGCCAGTGGATCCCCTGGGGTATCCTTCGTCTGTGGACCCCAGTTTGAGAAATGCTGCCCTAGACCATCCCTGACCAGTGTTCTTATTGAAAGCCTCATACAATTATTACTCTTATTGTTAGAAATGTTGACTAATACCTTTCTCCTCAATTGATATTGATTTAAATATGAACACTTAAGGTTAATGAGGATGTCAGAATCTGGCCCTATGAGAACTGGATGAATTTGGCCCAGTTTTGAACTCCCTTACTTAAGTTGAGTAGTATTCTACTCTGCAAGTCATTCCATTGAAACCTATATGAATAAGGATATCAGAGCCTATCAGAAAGGGAGGTGTCGAACAGGGAAACTGATCTTTGAAACCTGTAATAATGTACCTCATCCCTGTGGAATACCTGTGAGAGTGAATGTCTGCTTTCATGATGATACCTAATACTGGAAGTGAAGTCATGCCCCTGAGATTTTTTTCTCAGACAGAATTTCTGATACTCTACCTCTGTTCACTCAAGAATCAGAAGCTCCTGTATATTACAGAACTGGTCATATTAGGAGTGAATTTTCAAAAGGCAAGTCTTAGTGTGGTTTTCAGAAACTTTTAAGAAAGTTTTATGTCCCATCCATGCTGTAAGCAAATTATCCAAATCTGAATAACGATTATTTGCGTCTGGTTTCAAAATCCCAAACAGGTCAATTTTGTAGTATACATGGGCTGTAGATTTTTAAAATAAGTGGGCTGTGCTGGTGATAAGTGCCAGACTAACAGTACTGGCAGTAGGAAGCCTCCTGTCCAGAAAAGTGCAAAACAGGAAGCAACAGTTTAAATTTTTGCAGAAGCTTCCCAATGGGCCTCAGCTGTATCCTGGAGGGACAGTTTCCAATGATGATAGAACAGTTCAGACTTTGTGTCCATCTAATCTTCTGTTTCTTTACTAAGTCTACCAACAAGAGTAGCAATTTTGATTTGGACATATGTCTGGTACAATCTTGACTGAGAGCTTTCCTTTCTTGCAGCCCATTGCACACTCATCTGAAGATTATGAATGGCTATTAATCATTACCTATCCGGCTGGAATTTCAACTGGAAATGAAGTAAAAGGCCTTTACCGGTACTCTGAGATATTTAGTTCCCTAGGAATCTGAGTTTTTGGTGGGGTTGTGTGTCATCAACTTACCTTTATTCAGAGATAAAGATAGGAGTCATAGAAGAAAAAAGATTGGAGGGGAACTGTTGAGGATCTCTTTTTGTGTCATGGCAACTAGGCATTCCATGTTGCTACAAGTAAGCTTGGTAAGACTACAAAAAATAATGTCTTGGAGCTGTTGTTAATAGACTCTACTTGCTGAAACTTTCTAAAATTATATATTTTAGAAAATGAAAACATGCATTTACAGTAAATTTTCATTGAGAGCATTTTATGCAGCACTTAAACTCTCAGGGATGGTTGCCCTTCCTCCTCTTCAATTATACAGTTTGGGTGAATTATAAGCAGTTTTCTAATTAAACTTACACGGATCATAAGGCAGATGAATCATATTGAGAATAGCAGACTATAAAGAATAACTTTTTATTTAAACAATGGCACGGGATAGAAAGCCATAGGGAAAGCCTATGAACAAAAAAATCTTGTGTACAAGTGAACATGAAGCTTCAGCACAGTACTTATTTGTTTTATTTATTATAGGTATGAAATAAGTTGTTATCCTAGCTATTGTCTTCTTGACAGTGCCATGTGCTTCTATGTGGGAAAATATTTGTGGAGATCTTGGTTCTAAAAAGGTGAAGCTTTCATTTACTTGGGGAAAGGAAAGAACAGAAGGGAAGGAACAGAGAAATGTATTTTGAATTTCTGTTCAAAGGGATGCATTCAAGTTCCACTTTTTTGTGGGAAGGGAAGTAGCAGGCCGTTGACTAGATCCCTTTGAAAAGAAATTCAGTACACAAGTTCCACTTTTTGGGGGTAGGGGAGGAGCAGACAATTGTATTCTGAATTTCTGTTCAAAGGGACACATTCATGAGTGTGGGTGTGTGTAACATTTTTTGTCTTTGTTTCGTTATAGGTAAATTACAGAAACATAAAACTGAAATCTCCTTTCAGACAGAGGTTTCTTTTTCTCTAGATTTGCAAATAGGTTTATACCATCTTGTAGGTAAATGAACTAATTCTAGACGTCTACATGGACTCCCTGACATTTATTTTATAAAAGAAGAGTGTAGGCTTGAATAGTTGATACATATGATACTGTATGTAAATATGGTCTGTAAAATCTAATGGACTGTATGTACTGAGAATGCTAATAGTAATCTACATGTTTCCTGTTTTTTTGAACAGCGCCAGATTCTGTTGCTCTTCTTTATATTGAGGAGTACCTTTCTCTATGAGTAGTCTAATTTGCAATCTATTATTTAACAATACATGTGATTACTCACAGAGTGAGATAGTACTTGATATGAATGAGATGGACAGCATGTTTTATATGTAGTATGAGTGTATAACCACACCCTCATTCTGGTTAAGAGCTATATGGGCCCAAATTAAATTGGCCTCCATCCCTACCATGTTCTGGCCCACTTGCCAGGAAGCTATCTAGGATCAATTACCCTGACCAGTTTCCCCTACACAGACCAATCCCCATGAGGATAGGTTTATCTCTCTATATTGTATTTCTGTAGCCCTCATTCCCTTAGTATCTAAATGGCTCACTGTTTCCCATACTTCTCTAAGGTAGGGAAGTACTATAATCCCCATTTTACAGATGGCACAGAGAGGCCAAGTGGCTAGCCCAAGATCTCAGAGGAAAGATGTGGTAGAGCAGGGACTTGAACCCAGGTCTTTAAAGTTCTAAGCTAGTTTCTTAGCCATTGGATCATTCTGGTTCCTGAGGCTTAGGATGCTCTCCTGCCTTCCCCTCTGCCTTCATTAGAAGCAGTAGCAGAAGGTTTCAGGAAGTAGATTTTCAAGTCCTGCTGTACACTTTTGACGGGTAGGTTTCCTCTCCCCATAGTAGCCAATACATTTATGATTTCCTGCAAATGGATTTGTTGCTAATTAACTCCATGAAAACTTATTCAGAAAGACAAGAGCCTTATCCTTGTTTAGGTTAATTCTAAATCTGTAAAATCTCAGGTCACAGATTTGTTTTGGTGGTTTAAACCACTGTCTTGGCTTGATAGCTGATCTGATTCCCTCCTATTGTGAAGAGAGTGCTTGTTATTGGGATCACTGTAGGGATAAGCCATCTGCTTCTGTGGTGGCAGTGCAAGGTCTTGAGGGAACAAGGGCCTCATCTTTTCTGCTGGAGTTTCAGTCAGTGATGCATTCTGAGGTACTCAATGTATTAAGAGAACTTCATCCCAGAACCTGTGCTTTGGATCCATGTCCTTCCTGGCTGTTGAAGGCCACTGGTGAAGTACTGACTCCCTTGCTTGTGGAGATCAACACCTCTCTTAGAGAGTCCAAGCTGTCTGTTGGTTTGAAGGAAGCAATAATGCAACCTTTGCTCAAGAAGATGTTGCTTGATGCTGACACTCTTGCTAATTGTCGATCAGTGACACATTTTCACTTTTTGGATATATAGACCTGACTTTGTCACACAGTCAGTGATCTCCTCCTGGCAGTAGATGATGATGAGGTGTCCATGCTGGTATTATTAGATCTATCAGCTGCCTTCGATACCATTGATCATGGTATGTTGGTGACTCATCTGCATAATCTGACATAATCTGATAGGGCTGCTCCTCATTGGCTTTGCTCTTTTCTTTCAGAGAGATCTTAGCTGATAGTTATGGGCTATTGCTTCTCCTCTCAAAGAGCTCTCAAATGTGAGGTCTCGCAGGATGCCATTCTGTCATCCCTCCTGTTCATATCTGGGTCAGTTAGGAGGGTCAGTAAGTAGGCAGGGGGTGCAGTGTCATTAGTATGGTTTAGATTAACTGTAGGTCTGTCTCATCTGATCTGGACAGTACAGTTCAGTGCCTCAGCCAATGTCTAGTTGAGATGAAGGCACGAGTGAGAGCAAGCTAGCTGAAGCTCACCCAGATGAGAGAGATGGTGGGCTGGGAAAAGCCTCTGGAAGAGATGGCAAAGGTAATATCACCGCCCTTTGATTAAAGGAATACATCTGCCATTAGTTACTAGTGTTGCAACTTAGGGGTGACTTTAGAGTCCCAGCTGTTGTTTCACAATCATATTACAGCAGTGACCCAGTAAACTTTTTGGCGAGGAAGTTACAACCTTTTCTTTCAAATGCAGAGTTACCACTGTTATCCGTGCTTTTGTTACCTGAGGATTAGCATATTGCAATGTGATGCTTGAGACTACACCTTAAATTTATAACCATTTGAAGACTAAAGCTTGTGCAGAATGCCTCTGATTGCTTATTGAGTGGCGCACTGGTTGCCCATTGGTCTCTAGCTATGGCCTATGAAGCCCTTAATAGCCTTGGACCTGTCTACCTAAGGGATTGCCTCTCTCCGCATGCCATACTGCCACAGTTATGGCCAGTAGCGGTGTTCAGGCTGGATCCCCCTCTTAATAAGAGCGCAGGATAGTTGGCAGGGCACTCTCTGTGAAGATTCTAAGATTCTGGAACTTGCTTCCTGTCTTGATAACCTGAATTTGGTGACTTTCTGGGCATGCTGTAAAAGGCACCTTATTGAGAGGGGTTTTGGAAAGGGCTGAGAGTATGCTTCCTAGATGCTGAGGGGGGTGCATGGTGGTTGGCTGGCTGAGTTTCTGTGGAACTGATTATTGTAAAGCTGATGAGTTTTAATTTAGTTGTATTTATTGTTACATACTTAATTATGTTAGTTCTCCTGGAACCTTGAATAGGCATTTTTATTATTTAAATATAAAGAAAGAATGAATCATAAATATCCTATGGCTATCATAGTTTAGAAATCACACTTAGAAGTTGGTCTGGTTTATATCACATTCTGGGTTTTATATGAAGAATCCAAAGAAGAAAATACAAGCTCCTGTATTAAAATAACTTTTATCTCTGGGCTGATGATCAATGTTAGTTTTGTTATGTTGATCATATTATATAACACATTGGCCTCAAACCATCTGAAATCTGTGAGCTGTCTTTGGCACTATATTTTTCATTTTTCTTTCTTGTCTTTTCAATTTGCTAAGTTTGATTGAAACTTCATATAAAGACATGAACAATTCGTGCATGCAGTACATATTGACTTCTGTTTTTCACTAACATTCATTGACCTTTTTAGGTCAATACATTTAAGTTAACTTAAGAAGTCAATATGCCTTATTTTAATTTAGATTACATTTTGGTCTAATTCAGCAGTCTCTAGTTCCTTTTTTATACAGAAAAAACTTTTGTCAATTTATTATTAAAATTTATGTCAAATGAGAACTGTTTTCCTATAGGGCTGGAATTGCCTCGCTGGGTTATAATTTTTTTAAGTATTCCCAACTCAGCCATTTGAAAGTGACCTTCCAAACCTCCACCACATATCATTTCCCTATCGAGTGCTGTAACATCTGCTGTAGAAAGCTGAACAAACAATTAAACCAAATTCTAGAAGTGGTTCTTTGAAACGCAAGAATGAATATTTTTCTTCAAATTTGTAGGTTGCCTGATATGAGCATATAAATATGTTTGGTAAAACTGTATTTCCAACCACCTTTACTAATTTCTTCAAGAAAGTTTAACATAATATTTATTACAGCTGCTAATTGGATTATTTCATTTTTCCCTTCCATTAAAGTTTCAGTGAGAATTTTCAGCAGCTGAAGGGCACGATCCATATAATAATTTAAACCCCTCCACCCAAACAGCACCCCCACGCCAACTTTTAATACTAAGTAGAATCTTGCACCTGAAGGCTGATCCCCCAAAGTCTGCTATAAGATGCATTTGGAAGTTAAAAGAAGGGAGATTTTCTGGTATTTTGCCATTTTATTGCACTTTTGTGAATGCTTGCCTTTGACAGAGGAGTTAGGCAGCGAGGTTCAAGTAGGAATCAAAATGATGATTCTAACATCAAATTGTTGATTTTCTGAGAACTCGCATTGGAACATTTAGATTTAATGTAAAGCACAGAAGCAGAAGAATAGTGGTACTTTATCTCTACACAAGCAAATATGGTTTTAACCAAATAACATAAGAAAAAAACCAAAAGCTTCCTAACATTGTTAATCTTTCTAACCTATAAAATGAAAGTTCCTTTTTGATATATCATCATTCCTTTGTTAGACTGGGTTATTTTTCTATCCTCTTGCTGCACAGTAAACTTGATAACAGAATCATCAAACATTAATCTGAAAGGAAAGGCTTTTGAAAAAAAAACATGTCTTTGTGCTTGTGAGGCAATAATTGAAATTCAGCAATCTTTCCATTGCTAGGGATGTGACTAGCATTTTCTTATAAATCTCCTCTGCAGGGGACCAGATTGCGGAAGGGGGGGGGAATGTGATGGTACTCTTCCATGCTCTGCCCATAAAATAAGCTCCACATGCATAACATGCTGCTCACAATAGAGTGTGCAGATGTTCAAATATAACCATGGAGTGGAATCTGATTGCTCCCGTGGGGCTCTGCTGGGCTCGGCTTCCTCTCAATGGAGCTCTTGGCGTCCTGCTGAGCTTCTTGATATTGGCTCTGCCTGGGGCAGGCTCATGTAGCAGGGAGCTCTGCAGTGTTTCTTTAGCTTGGCTTCTTGATTTGGGGAGGGAGGTTGAGTAGTGGTGTCTCCCAATCCCACTTACAGGTGGTGTCAAACTGAGCCGTCACTCATAGCAGATAGTGTATATCTTAAGAATGTAATCTTTTCTCACCTTTTTTTTATGGTTTAGTGAGCAGTGAGTTAACAGCATTGACTTAAAGTATTGTCATTGAGATCCATGTTAGTACCCATTGAGATGAATGGTACAGAACACATCTCTCGGAGCTATGGTTGCAGGTTCTGCAAATGTAGGTAGATGTCACTGCATCATTTACACTTGGGTCATATTTTTGAAGTTACCTTAGCAACCGTAACAGCTAGAGGCTTATTTATGTTTTTAAATGAAAGCTTAAAGCTTGTCTACATGAACATTTAGTACATGAGCAGTCGCACACACTAAGGAACTGTTAATGCGCAGCAGCAAGATCCAGATGGACAATTAGTACACCGCAGGCTAGTCCAGGGTAGATTCACACTCAAGCTTGTCATGTACTAAATATGCACATAAAGAAGCTCTTAGATTATAGAAAACAAAAAGCAGCATGAAGGAGGTGCAGGTATCATTGTTTGTGTGCTGAATCTAAGCTCTGCCCCTCTGTCTAAAACACAGACTTCACCAGAACTGAAACCACAAACCTGATGTTTTTCATCTTCCTTTTCTATCAGAGGAGAGTTATTTTAGGAACATTACAAAGGACAGTTTTGTTCTATTTTTGAATCGTTGAAGTTAAGAGATATTTCTAGAATTATGGCTATTAGCCCACAGCTAAGGGATAAGAAGAAATTTACTAATTGAAGACTATAGAAGATAGACTATTAGGGCTATTCTTCCAAGACAGTCTAAAGATGCTGCTGATTTTACTTCTGAAAAATAAGCAGCAGTGGTACAACAGTTCAAGAATATAGTAGGCATAGACCTCTGAGTACTGTAGGTTCTGATAGCTTGAGGCTTGACTCATGAGCATTACGTAAGATAACTTGCAGTTGAAGGTGTCCTCTAGGGTTTGAAATGTAGTATCTCTCTTCGTAAGGTTATCCTTTTGTGGTGTAAGGTATTTATTTGTCTGTAATATGGTAGCATCAAAACCAGAATTGCAGTCTGGTTTCCAACTTCAGTGATGTCCATTACAACATCTCTTTATTACACTTTAACACAATATGGACTTTTCTTGACATGCAAAAAGGGTGTACTTTTTCAGTTGTGTTAGCCCAGTCAAATTAGTTTAAACACTACTTTACCCGGACACTACTTTACCACGTTATATCTGAATTCGTGTTATATCGGGTCACGTTGTATCGAGCTAGAGGTGTAGTAGGTCCAGAATAGGTTTCAGTACCAAAACATTTTGGATTTTGAGGCATAAATGTTTAAATGGAAGGGTAGTATAAAGGTATGGTCTTTACTTGAACACATGGCCACTTAATTTTGTGTCTAACTAATTCAGTTAATTCATTTCTAGTCCTGTTGATGTAATCCTGGACGTTTCTTTTCAGTAATGTTGCAGTAAAGGCTACAGAATGGCATAGGGTGAGCAAATGCCATGTTAGCATTTGTCACTAAACCTCCATGCAGAACTACAGCACTATTATTATGGGACTGATTCCCTTAGCAGAAATTGTCAATATTGTGACAGTTTTGTGCATGGGCCATCAAACAGCTGTCATGTCACTTGCCAGCTAATGGTGGTTTGTAGCTATACTTTCTGAGTTGACCATGCACAATGAGTGACTGAGTATAGAACTTTGACCAGTCTGATAGTTAATTTCAGTAAATTACTGATGTATATCAAAAAGAACTCTTATAGTTCTTTTTTCCCTATCCCAGTTTTGTGTATATACAATTAGTGGTTTATTATGATTTTTGGTTGACGTTGCTTGGTTGGTTGGTGTGCTTCCATTTCTCTACATCCCCAAAATAACTTTTATTTACAAACAGTCTCCATAAGAAATAAATGTTATTTCAAGACATGTAACATATTTTCTTGTTTCTTTTAGGCATTGATTTTAAAGTAAAAACAATAACATTTAATGATACAACTGTGAAACTTCAAATATGGTAAGTTATAATTTGTTCCACAAATGAAAGCCAGCTAAATTATAGAACTGTACACTGTGCAAAATTTTGTCTAGCTTTGATTATTTGTCCTCCTACAGTGTAGTGATCATATTAAAGCTTGCAGTAGCATGAGGAGGCCATGTTTAGAACAACTAGTACATGTTTTTTAAAAAACAGTTATCTTAGAAATATTTAACATTGAGTTATTGTAACATATGGATAAAATGTAAACCTATATTCCATACCAAATATAAGCAACTTTATTAAAATGATAAACTTAAAAAAAAAAGCTTGGAGATTTGGATTTAAATATTTCATTATCCTACAAACATATGTTCGTAGGGTCAGGTTTAGGATTTTGGATGAAGACTAGCAGGGTGATTCTTTGGGCACCATAATCTTATTTTTAAATAAAAGGGGGTGTTTTTGGGCTGCAGCTGTGGTGGGTTCTGTATATATTTGCCAATTTTTGAGTTTCCAGCCACTAGATCTCCAGTAGCTAGAGGGTTTGGATGCATTCTGGTGAGTTTTTTTAGTCCCTGTCTACATTTAGGGTAAGATTCTTTGCTGCTTATATAAATTGCAAGCACAGAACTCACAGCCCAATAGGAGGAGGGGCTTTGGTGGCTTTTGAGCTACTTACGCATTTACTTGATCCTGGGCTGTCTTGTAATCTCTATCATAATCTAGACAGCTCTGGAACCCTGTCTAAATTACAGTCACCTCCCCAGGATGCTATAAGGGCCATAGTGCTGCCTGGAATCTCTGCAGCCTGCATATCACTCCAGCCTGCCCCCAACATTCTCCCTTTGCCAGGACTTACAAAGGGATGCTTAGAAAACTACATTACATCTGTCTTCTAAAGTGTCTGTGCTGGGGAAATCATCCCCCAGCCTGATCCAATCATTTTAGAGCAGCTTTACACTACTTTACCCAGTGCAAAGGGGCAAGGGCAAGAGTGAAAACCTCACCCGTAGGATTTTAGCTATTGGTGTAGCTATCCTAATCTAGCTATACTGATGGTGAAATGCTGCTCTTCTGCAGCTTACCCCAAAGTATGCTTCTGTAGTAGAAGTCATAGTTTATTCCAGTGCAAACATTCTATACTAAGGGTTGTGCAAATGCAGTTACATAAGTTCAATTACACTGTGGTTAAAAATGTAATGTAGACAAAACCTATTTTTGTCTTTCTTTCAATTATTTAAGTATAGGCTCTAGATTAGTCAACAATATTAACATAAATGCCCAAAATAGTTTGCCAGCTCTTTCCCTGCAGAATGGCATGTATTCTATCACCTCTACCACCTTTCTCAGAAAACAGCTCAAAATTGGGGCTGTATTTTTTAAGTTGCACTGAAAAAACCATATCCATACTCTTTCAATGTATGCAGTACCAAGTGACTCATTTCTGCTATATTTCAGGGATACTGCTGGTCAGGAACAATTCCATACAATTAGTACTAGTTATTTTCGTGGAGCACGTGGCTTTGTTCTGGTCTATGACATAACAAACTCAGACAGTTTTCAAGGTATAACAAGCTGGATGAAAGATATACGTGAGGTAAGAGAACCTAATTGCAGTTGATATTTTGCTCATTAAATATCTTTATTTCCTGAGTTACTGTACTTAATATGTGTTAATAAATACATGAAAATTGTTGTTACAGCTCCAGTTAAATACCTCTTGCCTGAGCTTATTCCATTCTGGCCTTCCTTGCAGTATACCATTGTTGTAATAGATTCGTAATACTTAGAGATGAAAAAACCAACTAGGACATCCAGACCATCTGTTTATCAATGCCAAGTTGTTTTCTGCAGTTATTTCCCTCCATCTTTTGTCAAGTCTAGTTTTAAATATTTCAAGTTATGGGGCTTCCATCACTAAAGGGAAGTCACCATGATCTAATTAGCTTTGTATCAGGAAGATCACCCCATTGTTCCTAGTTACCTCATCCCAGGTATCAAACTAAACAGTTCCTCTCCATTTTCTGTGATGTCTTTTTGTGTGTGTGTGTGTGTGTGTGTGTGTGTGTACCGTTGTGTTTCCTTTGGATGCTTATTCAAGCAATTCATATTTATCTTGTTTAATCTTTCCTCATAAAGTTCTAGCTCCTTACATTAGATTGACAGTGAAAAACAAAAATATTCCATTTAAAATATTTTCTAGGAATATGAACAGGGTAATCATTGTTGCAGATCAGCCTAGAAACAGCCAATTAGTGAGTCTTATAATTGAAGAACAGAAATAATAAACACTTAATCCAACTCTAGTATGCTATCAATTTATGGAGTGTCTTGGGTAAAATATATTGGGTCATTCATTGTAAAATATGTGTTTTTAAGCAATAACTGTGAAAACACAGGGCATTTTGTGAGAATTAATTACTGACTGGGAGAAGAGGTTCCTCCTGTGCCAGGGCTGTAGCCCAAATGAGTCATTAATCCCCAGTAAATGCTTAGTGCTAAGGTGGTTGTTGCTACTGCAGGTTAAAAATGTGCAGGAGTGTGCAGGTAAAACCAAAGTGCAGATTTCATTAAATGTGTAATGCAATTTAACTTGGTAAGTACAGGGCACTGGCCTGCAAAACCCCAGGTTGTGAGTGCAATCCTTGAGGGGGCCACTTAGGAATCTGGGGCAAAAATCAGTACTTGGTCCTATTAGTGAAGGCAGGGGGCTGGACTCAATGACCTTTCGGAGTCCCTTCCAGGTCTGTGAGATAGGATAGGTATTGTTAAGAACTCCTGTGCTGCATGTTAGTCAGTCAAATCAGAGTGTTGAGACAATTCAAACATCCATCTTACAATTTTATTTATTTATTTTCTTTATATTCACATAATACAGATTCTAAAAGCACCTATGCATTGCTGTATGCCCTTTTTACAAATATTAAAAATCACAATCCATGTAAATTACCATATTCAGTAACTTGGCCTCAATGAAAACTAACTAATCAGTATATTAATATATCACACTGTAAGTGATATTGTGTTTGTACTCCACTTATACCAACAGTGTATTAAGTGGGTATTGTCTTTAGTACCGAATTTATTATTACTGTTCAAGTGAGTTCATGATGTACAAGAACTTTAATGTTTAGACTATTTTAACATTCAGATCTAAAGGTAACATAATACTCTGACAGTACATGCAAAGCTGAATAGAGAGATTCCCAAGGAAGACTACCAAAAGTTTAATTTACAAAGTCACTACATGTTCAGTACAGATGGGGCTACATCAGAACTGTAGAGCACCTATTAACAACATATTTATTGCAGGAAAATGACTTCAAAAACGGAAATCTTTTTTTAGAAGTTGCATAGAATTGTAGACAAAACTGAATTTAGTACAATATTCCTTTCTTCTGTTGATTTGGAAGATAATTTACAGGCTTCAGAGATTGTGTGTAGCTCTTCAGAAAGACTGAGAATTCCCTATACCTATGTAAATTATATGAAAAGTAATAACTATGCCCAAAATCCACTTGAGGAAACTTACCCACTACCCTTACCTACCTGAATGCCTTGAACAGGATTCACAGTGGGTACCCCAAATGGAATCTGAACCAGCATAACCTCTGTACATGGACACAGTGGCCTAGAGACTCACCTGTGTTAGCATTGCTTTGTATCAGGCTAGTGTCAGAAAGTGGCTCTGAAAACAGCATAACCAACCATGAAAGATGATCTCAGTTTAGGGGGATTCTGTGGTGGCATAAGAGTTGCCATAATGGCTCCTATGACATCCACCTTCTCCGCAGTCATTGTAAAGAAAATGACTTGGAGAAAAGGCTGTGGTCAGAGCTTCCCCAAGCCGTAGTGATCTTAGATTTTTGCAGTAGTCCCTTGGGGTCGTTAGCAGGGGTCCCAAATTACATCAGCATTTAGGCTACACTAATTTACACCAGAAGCATGACCCTGCATCTAGCAAAATATGGAACGTAATAGGTATAACGAATGGGAGAGAGAGGCTCCTAGGAATGGGATCCACAAAAGCCAGAATGATAAAGGCAGGGACCCACCTAATCTAGTCAATAGAAGATGCCCCCTTTCTCATGGAGTTTGGCACCTAAGGGCAGGTCTATTCTATTGCATAAGTCAATCTAATTTAAGTCGCTCAGGGGTGTGAAAAAGCTCCCGCCCCCCGCCCCCAAGCATTGCAAGTTTCACACTCTCCACATTGCTTTGTCAGTGGGTGATGCTCTTCCGCCAACGTGGCTTCCACTTCTTGTTGAGGTGTAGTAATTATGTCGATGGAAGAGCGCTCTCCCCTCGGCATAGCGTGACTTCACCAGATACACCGTAGCAGTGCCGCTGCATCAGAGTGCTGATATAGTGCTCTAGTGTAGACTTGTCCAGAGTCTGCTGCAAGGAGGTGCCTGTTTCTCGTTGCAATCCACAACCAGGAACCCCCTCTTCTGGAACCAGGTGTTTAGGTGCCAACTCATACTTGCAAGAATAAATTAGGCACCTGCCTAACTCCACACAAAGTGGCTGCAGAGAGAAAAAGAAAGAGGAGCAGGACCTCTCTCATAGCATTTTTCCAAATGGTGAGGGTACTCACCTGGGTTGCGCGAGTCCTGCGGTTTGAGTACTTCACACTCTGATGGGGTGAAGGGATTTGGAGAGGGATCTGCTGCCTCTCGGTTGAGTGTCCTAACCACTGGCCTCTTAAGTGATTGTCACTCTTTTTCTGGCCTGGTTACTATTTAATTTTTCAATTTTTAATTATAGTGGCCTGAGATTTTGAAGGCTCAGTGAGGTGATTCTTTGAAACATCCAGGCCTAACTGATTAATTTTATATAAGAAAAGGAGGTGTTTGTGTCCTGCTGCTGATGAGATGGAGCTCATGCAGACACGGGGAAACTGCGGCCCGCGGGCCACATTTGGCCCGCGGGACCATCCTGCCCAGCCCCTGAGCTCCCAGCTGGGGAGCCTAGTCCCCGGCCCCTCCCCCACAGCGTGGGCTGTGCTCTGGCTCACTGCTCTCACTGGTAAGGGGGTGGGGAGCAGGAGGGTTGGATAGGGGAGTGGGGGGTCCTTGGGGGCAGTCAGGGAGGAGGGAGTGGTTGGATGGGGCAGAGGTTCTGGGGGGGCAGTCAGGGGATGGGAGTGGGAGTCCCAGGGGGCCTGTCAGGGGGTGGGGATGTGGATAGGAGTCGGGAGGGCAGTCGGGACAGGGAGCAGGGGAGGTTGAATAAGGGGGTGGAATCCTGGGGGGCAGTTAGGGTGGGGGGTCCTGGGCAGAGGTGGTCAGGGGACAAGAATCAGGGGGGGTTGGATGGGGTGAGAGTCCCGGGGGGGCTGTCAGGGAGCAGGGCTGTGGATAGGAGTTGGGGCAGTTGGGACAGGGAGCAGGGGGTTGGATAGGGGGATGGGTCCCGGGAAGGGGTGGTCAGGGGACAAGGAGCAGGGAGGGTTGGATGGGTTGGAGGTTCTGAGGGGGGCAGTCAGGGGGCGGGAAGTGGGAGGGGGTGAATAGGGGAAGGGGGCCAAGCTGTTTGGGTAGGCACAGCCTTCCCTATCCAGCCCTCCATACAGTTGTACGACCTCGATGTGGTCCTTGGGCCAAAATGTTTGCCCACCCCTGTACATACCATTTAAAAAAAAGTCAGGGGAAGTTCTTGAAATAACTTGGAAGTAATGCAGCTATTCGACCCTGCTCCACTAAAAGGTTGCGTGCGTTAGTTAGTTTTAGCATGTGTACAGCTCTTATAAACAGTAATTAAGGCTACATCTATCCTGTGAGCTAGGGGTATGCTTCCCCTGCTCGTGCACACATACTTGTGCTAGTTCTCATAGAGCTTGCCCAAGTATAAATAGCAGTGTAGCTGTGGTAACACAGGCACCAGCAGTAGAGGCATGGCTGAGCCCTGCCAAGCACATGCCCCTGGTTTCAGGCAAGTTTGTATTTGGCACAGCTCAGCCATGCCTCCGCTGCCGTTACTGGTGGCATCATGGCTAGTCTGCTATCTATACCTGTGCTAGCGCAATGAGAGCTAATGCGAGTATGTGTACACGAGCAGAGCGATCACACCACTAGCTTATATTGTAAACATAGCCTAATTGTCCCAACACCCCTATGATGTAATGTCTCTGTAAAATGCTTACTTTGGTGCATAGTCTTATCTCCTAGACCACCCTGATTTGTGTTACTGAGCTGCTCTCCCTTATGGTTATATTGTAATGACTGCGGAACTGATGAGCTGGCTCCTAAGGAAATTGTGGGTAGAGTTGTTTGGGGATTTTTCAACAAACCTTTTCTTGCCAAAAAATGCCAATTTGTTGAAACTGAAACTGTTCTCAAAGCAAGGTTGGTTTCAGTGAATCTCCTGACTTGAATTATGCTTGGATAAAAAAAAGTTCTGAAATTGTTGTGACATTTTTAACAGAAAGTTTCACTTCCTAGAGTCAAAACAACTTTGATTTTGAATTTTTAGTAAATTTAGATTAAAGAAAAGTTTTAAAAGATTTTAAAAAAGAAAAAAAGTTCAAAATCTAAATGAAATGTTCTTCAAGTAGTGTGCTTACAGGTGCTCCACTCTAGGTGTATGAATGCCTCTCTGTGCCTTTGATTGGAGATTTCTCATAGCAGTGTCTGTTTAGCCTGCACATGCATGTTAGTCAGTTTTGTGCCCCAGGCTCCTGTTCTACAGCATTATGCGGGCAAACCGCCATCAGTTCCTTCTCAACTGCCTCAGCCTGAGATGGAGCTCTGACAGTTGTCCTTGAAAGAATGTGCCCGTGGCTTGCCAGATAGAGAACCTCTCTCTAAAACACTGAGGTCATTGGTATCTTGAGCTTCACCAGCTCTTCAATCAGGTACTTCTGAGGCTGCTGGTTCCTCAGGTGCCAAGGGCACAGCTAGATCTCAAGGTGGCAAAGCCCTGGGCTGGAGAGACCACCGGTACTGATATCAGACTGAAGTGGCAAGAAGAGCTCTTCCTCTGTACCAAAAAAGCCCACTGGGTACTGACCGCGCTTCCCTTGGAGCACACAAGAGCTTTGGTACCGTCAGTGACTGTGCTTCCCTCCGAGTGCCCAAAGCCTACATGCTGATAACCCACATGGTATCGCAGGAATTCCAGTTTCCCCAGGACATGGCTATATTTGAGACCCCCGATTCTCCACTACTCAGCTCCGAGATGCTGTCAGTACCGAGAACATCCAGATCGCCTGAACTTCACCTGGTACCAGGCACTCCACCATTCCTGAGTGAACTTAAGGAAGAAGATTCTGATGAAGACCTCGCCTCGGTCTCTTACATGTCAGTTCAGGGTTCTCCTCTTCACTCCTACGGCAGTCCCTTCCCAGAAGCCTGTGTTGAAGTTGCAACTGTTTGCACCCATGATTACCACCAACGCCTCACTCATATGAACATCCTTGGGTGCTGCCTCCTATGTCTTATGTACCTCGTCCCATGCCATGTTGGAACCCCTGGGCAGCTTATCACCAATAGTTTTCCAGAGTGTCAAGTGTCACCCGCTATAGAGAGGAGCAACCTTTATCACCTACAGGAGGCTAGAGTTGTTGAAGGGATGTCTCCTATGACTAATATCTCCTCTTCCCCTCAGGATGAAGCAGTCATGCCTCCTTCTCTATCCCTGGGGGATGATTTTAAATCTTTCCAGGACCTGGTCTAGAGACTCTCAGACTACCTACAGATTCCCCTCAAGGAGGTGACAGAGCCTTATCTTAAGCTGCTCAGCATCCTCCACTCACTGTCATCAGCCCCCATAGCTCTGCCTGTTAATGAAGCTCTGCTGGACCCAGTGAAGATCATCTGGCACACTGCAACATCTATTCTGTCCATATGCAAAAGAGTGGATAAGAAGCATTACACCCTTGCAAAGAACTCAGAATTTTTGTTTTCCCATCCCTCACCTAACTTCTTGGTAGTTGACGCAGTGAATGAACATTGTAGGCAGCACCATGCTAAAACCATACCTCATGAGAGAGACCACAAGTGTCTGGATCTACTGGGGAGGAAGTCTTATTCCTCAGCCTCCCTACAGTTTAAAATTGCCAATTATCAGGCATTAATGGCAAAGTACAACCGGATGAATTATATCAAGCTGATGTCTTTCTTGAACCTTTTGCCGACAGAACACAGGGAACCATTCCAGGCAATTATTGTAGAGGGTCAACTATTTGCCAGGACAACCCAAAAGCCTCCCTTGACACTGCTGCTACCACCTCCTGTTCAGTCGCTATGTTAGTGGTAATTAGAAGAGTTTCCTGGCTCCAACTCTCTAAATTCCCAAAAGAGGTTCAGAGTACAGTAGAGGACTTTGGTTTTGATGGGTCTAAGTTGTTCGCAGATAGCACGGATGAGTCTCTGTGAACACTGAAGGCCTCCAACGCTACCTTGCGTTCTCTTGGTATTTATATTATGTGACAGGGTCAGGCTAGATGGCTACAGGAGAGTGTTAGAAGGCAGATATATTAGTCCCAGATAAAGTAGATACCTTTTCCCTGGGTAAAGTAACAGGGGCAGTTCCAGAACAAGGAGGAACTTGCTGGAACCAATTAAGGCAGGCAGGCTAATTAGGACACCTGGAGCCAATTAAGAAGAAACTGCTAGAATCAACTAGGACAGACTGGCTAATCAAGGCACCTGAATTTAAAAAGGACCTCACTTCAGTTTGTGGTGTGCATGCAAGGAGCTGGGAGCAAGAGGCACTGGGAGCTGAGAGTGAGAAGGTGTACTGTTGGAGGACTGAGGAGTACAAGGATTATCGGACGCCAGGAGAAAGGTCCTATGGTGAGGATAAAGAAGGTGCTGGGAGGATGCCATGGGAAAGTAGCCCAGGAAGTTGTAGCTGTCACGCAGCTGTTCCAGGAAGCATTCTAGACAACTGCAGTCCACAGGAGGAGTTGACCTGAACTGTGGGTTCCACCAGAGGGAAAGGTCTCTGGGCTGTTCCCTGACCCACATGGTGGATCAGCAGAGATTGTGGGGATTGTTCTCCTTCCTTTTCCCCACGCTAGCCGGTGATGAGGTTATCTGAGTAAAACGGCAGCTTTGACCCATGAAAGTGGCCAAACTGAGGGCTTCCATGAATCTCTTAGGCAAGCGAATCTGCCAATAAGCACAGAACCCACCAAGGTAGAGGAGGAACTTTGTCACAACACCCACCTAGAAGAGAAAACTCAGCAGGTCTCAGAGAGCCCAGAGAGCCTGCCATGTCCAGTTCCTTTACCTCCCAGAGAGCCTATGAGTCACACCAAAAGAGGCAGAGATCTCAGAGAAGGAAACCGTCCTCTTCTCAGCCTCCTGCCTCGCACTCGTCAACCTCCAAGCAGCCATTTTGACAGGTTGGTTAAGGGCCTGAATTACCATCCTCATCCTCTTCAGCTGCACCTATTCACCAGCCTTCCTCTCTTCGGTGGCTGCTTTCACCACTTCAGGTGAGCCTGGGAGTCGATCACTACAGACAAATGGGCTTTGGAGATCATCTCCACAAACTACATGATCCACTTTACTTTACTCCCACCAACGAACACCCCCTTGTCCATCCCTCTTCAGGATCCCTTCTCACAAGAGCATGCTTTGTCAAGAAATAGACACTCTTACATTTGGGAGCTATAGAACCGGTCCCCATGCAGCACAGAGGAAAGGGGTTTTATTCAAGATACTTCCTGGTACCAATGAAGAGTGGAGGTTAGAGACCCACCCTAGACCTGAAACTACTCTACACCTATGTGAAGGCACAGAAATTCAAAATGGTGACACTTGCAGCGATAATTCCATCACTAGAACAAAGGGACTGGTTGTCAGCCCTCGACCTTCAGGATGCATAGCTCCACGTCGCTGTCCGCCCATCCCACAAACAATTCCTGTTTCATGGTTGGCCATGACTATTTTCAATACCAAATGCTCCCCTTTGGCCTGTTATACACCCTAATGGCCTTCTTGAAGGTCTAATTGATAGTAGCTGCACAGCTCCGCAGGAAAGGTATCTTAGTATTCCCTTGCCTGGATGACTGGTTGCTGAAAGGCCACTTCTTGGAACTGGTGTCTCGGGAAACTTCTGAAGCCATAGATCTCTTCTTCGAATTGGGCCTGCCATTGAACATACAAAAATCCACCTTGATCCCTGTGCAAAACTTAGAATTCATAAGAACACATTTTGATTCAGTAACAGCAAGCACCTAACTTCCTCTACACAGATTTGTGGCTTTTTCCAATATAGCATACAATTCAGCTCAGCCCCCAAATCACAGTAAAGAACTGTGTTCAATTAGTACGACACCTGGCAGTCACCACTTTCATTACAGAATATGCCAGACTTCGAATATGCTACCTTAAAGGGTGGCTCAGAATTGTCTGTTCACCAACCAGACACAATTTAAATCTGCTTCTTTCCGTACCTACCTCTGTAAAACAATCCCTCAACTGGTGGAAAGACCATCACAATGTGTGCACAAGAGTCCCGTTTCCCCCAACGGTCATCATAACGATGGACACCTCTCTGCTAGGGTGAGAAGCTCATCTAGACACTTACACAATCCAGGGCAAGTGGACGTCAACTTCCTGGATGCTAGACATCAAGCTCGTGGAACTCAGAGTGGTCAGATATGCCTGTCTCCAATTCCTACTGGTAATCAGGGGCAAACACCTAAAGATGATGACAGACAATATGTCATTCATGTTGTACATCAATCTCCAAAGAGGCACAGATCCCCCTTCCTTTGCACCAAGGATGTCAGGCTTTGTAATTGGTACATATGCAACCAGATCGCCCACACAGCAGTCTGTCTCCCAGGGGTTCAGAGCATGACTGCAGGTGCACTCAACAGACACTTCTCCCAAGACCACAATTGGGAAAGTAGACCTCCATATATTTTGTTAATGAGGCACCCCTCAGGTAGACTTGTTCACCACAGAGTCAAACAAGAAATGTAACCACCCTCCTTGAGGGATGGATTGGATCACCAGTCCGTAGGGGATGCTTTTCACCTTCAGTGGTCATCAGCCCTACTGTAAGCATTCCCAGCGTCTCCTCTGATAGCCAAAGTTATGCTCAAAATAAAGGAAGACAGAGCCAGAGTCATCCTTATAGTTCTGGACCTGACCCAAACAAACATGTCTTCCTTACCAATTACAGCTGGCTGTTTGCTGTCCAATAACTCTTCACACAGCTCTCCATCTTCTCTCCCAGGAGGGTGGGAAGATTTTTCATCACAAACTCACAGTTCTTCATCTCAAAGTGTGGTTGGTTGATGGCTCTCAGGATTAGAGACAGCCTGCTCAGGAGATGTAAAAAGAGAACTATTACACAACAAGAAACAGTCTATTTGGTACACATACTCTCAAAAATGGACACAGTTTGCCAGCTGACGTGGCTGCAGACAGATTCCACCAATGACCACATCACTTTTGGATATACTAGAATACACCCTAACTCTGAAAATCTCTGGTCTATCGATGAGCTCCACAAGGGTCCACCTGGCAGCTGTCACAGCTCTCTGGGTTATTCCATCTTTGCCCACCTGACCACAATGAGATTTCTCAGAGGGCTGGGAAACCTCTATTCACCAGTCCAACCTACTTCAGTATGAGACCTCAACCTGGTCCTTAAACGCCTCACAAGATAGCCAGAGGTTTGAAGGGCGATCTGCTCACTGCTATATTTGTCAATGAAGATGGCATTCCTGATAGCCATCTCATCAGCATGACGGGTTGGAGAAATAAGAGCCCTGATGGCATTCTCCCCCTTCACGGGTGTTCTTTAAAGACAAAGTCATACTGTGGCCACACCCCAAATTCTTACCTAAGATTTCTTCTGAGTTCCATCTCAGTCAGCTCATTCACCTGCCTATCTTCCACCCCAAACCGCATCCATATTGCTAGGAAGCACTTCTGCACACCTGGGATGTCAGGAGAGCCCTGACCTTCTATCTAGTAGACAGAACAAAGCCCTTCAGAAAGATCTACAAGTTATTTGTCTCACTATCAGATAGGTCAAAAGGATCAGCTGTCTCTAGACATAGGCTTTCTAAGTGGTATCAGGCTGCATTAACTTTTGTCACCAGTCTTGAAATATTCAGCCACTTTCAGATATATGCACTGATTCTACAAGATCCATCATGTCTTTTATTGCCTTCCTCAAGAACATTCTGATTATCGAAATCTTATAAAGCTGCTACTTGGACATCTGTGCATTCATTCACTGAACACTATGTGACAATACATGATTCCGCCTCTACTACTGTGTTTGGCTCAGCTGTACTTTCCTCCGTACAGGACTCGACTCTGAAGCCCTCTCTGCCTTAGAAGGTACTGTTTGCTAGTCACCTAGAGTGGGGCCCCACAGAGACACTACTTGACGAAGAAGAAACGGTTACTCACCCTGTACAGAAACTGTGGTTCTTTGAGATGTGTGTCTGTCATAAGTAGATAGGTAAGGTAAGGGTTAAGTTTCTTTTACCTGGAAAGGGTAACCAAACACCTGACCAGAGGACCAATCAGAGAACTGGATTGTTTAAATCAGGGGGCGGAATTTGTATACTCGGGGTCTTGTTTGTTTTCTCGGCTATGGGTGAGTAAACAAGTTGTCACTTCTAACTCCTCTTATTCTCAAATGATATCTACTAGAGAAGTCGTGTGAGTACAAGGGAAAGCAAAGTTATTAATTCGGCTGATGAAGAGCTTTGTGTTGTCATGTACCAGATGTGCGATTGCGTGGTCTTTCTTTTGCTTCTCGCTGTGAGGGGACAAGCTTCCTAACTGCCATCTTATCTCCAAGTTCTCCATAACATCTGTGAGTACAAAGGAACGCAAGTAATTCGGCTGTGATTGAGCTTGTGTAGTTGTATTGACATGTATCGTTGATTTGTTGGACTGGTTTAATCGGGCTATCTTTTAAATCAGACATGGTTATTTCATATTTTCTATAAGCAAGAGCCTGTATTGAGTTTCTAATGCAAGATATTGTTTATGATTTTCTTTTCTTTGTTATATAAAGTTTCTTTCTTAAACCTTGTGGAAGTTTCTTTTCCTATTGAGGAGAAGGTGGGGAAGGGAAAAGCCCGAAACTTGTATAGTCTCACGGTTCCTATTGTCCCAGGGTGGGGAAAAGGCTACGGAAAAAGGAGGGGGAATCTCTTGTTGAGTGACTAGGTGAATGCCTAGCCTCGGGCAGAACTAGATTTGCCTATCTCGGTTGTATTCAAGGAGTGAAGTATATGCATTGCAGGCAGCTAACCCAGGAACGGGGGGAAGCTGAGAGGAGAGAGAGAGGAGACCCAGGCTCTTGGTCTTGGGGTGCCCCCCAAGGAAGGGTTGGGACACCAGAGAGAGGAGAGGGGGTCAGCCCTATAACCTTCCTGACCTTCGTGCAGCGAGAATATACCAAGCTGGGAGTGAGCTTGGGGGGAGTTTCAGGTACAGCTACCCAAGATTTGGACGGCTAAAGTCCAGTTTGGACAGCGAGGCTTTCATTACAGTGTCCATATGGGTGCTCACTATCTGAGCTCCTTACCCCTCTGGTCTTGGAGTTCATGGCCACTAGAGTCTTAGTTTGTAGCGAAAGAACTCTGCCACGGTTTGCTCTTGCTGTGTAAGTTAGTTATATAGATGATAGTGATTTTCATCCAAAACTATACGAATTTGTTAAGGTCTGAAATCTGACTCTGTAGCCAGCATCCTTAGCTGGTGAAATCAGCATGCGAGTAGGCTTGCTGATTTACTCCTGTAGCAGGACTATGGCACCTTGCGAGATTTTTCCTAAAAGTTCAGTGATATTCATGGGCCTTTCCTAACAGTTTCACTCAGGCATATCCTCCTTGGTACTGAAAAATACCCAAGCCAAGAGTGCCTACGTTTTGGGAGATAAGGTGGGGGGGGGAGAAAGGGAGGGAATGGATCACCTAACTAATTATGAGGCTGTGACTGTGCTACTTTACGGAAGTGCGCCACTGATGAACGCTAGCGCAAGCACTAAGAGGCTGGGCAGGAAAGTGGTCTGTGCTATTCTGATTTTTAAAAAAATATTTGAAAATGTTTCCATCGGCAAAATCAGGGACCCATGAAATTAGTTAATGAACCAACACCAAAAAATTCAGTTTGGGTCAATCGAAAGAAGTTATCTTACGCCTGTGCGTATAACAGTGGGTTTCATTCAAGATTGTGTGTCACCCTACCAAGCGCTCCCTAGGTGAGCTAGAAGGTGTCCTGTGAACCTGAATGCAGATTCTTTAAGTGTCGTGTTTCACCCATGCATGAGTTTAGTCAGTTTCCTGCCCACGGTGCGTGTCAAAAAAAAAAAAAGGTTAGAAATTCAGCTTAACATTTAGTTTCCCAAAATGAAGGTATGGCTAGTGACTATCAGCTTTTTCAGACTTCAAAAAACAGCTGTAATATTTGCAAAGCACTTTGAGATCATTGGTAGAAAGGGGCTATAAAAATGTGAACTTATTATTAAATTAGCATAGAAATAATAGATTTCTGAAAGAGCCATTGTCTTAAGCCTTTTTAGTTGTTACTTAGTATTTGAATCTGTTTTGAAAGAACATTCCTATGGCAAGAATATTTATACTTTTTGTATGTACAGAAATTAATTCATTTAAATCATGACTACCATATTTTACACAGTAAGTATTAATATTTCCTTTTGACCTTTTACTTCAAAGTAAAGTCAAATGTCATTAATTTTAGATACATAAAATCTCTCAAATAAAATAAGTTCATTATGTGATGTGTTTAAATTGTCTATTTATTATATCCTATTTTAGGGACTGATGTATGTAATTTTGTGTAGAAAAACCATTGACCTTAATGAGTAAAGCTTCAGTGCATTCTGAAACAGCCAGCATTTTGGTCTATTAATCTAGATTAGATTGATTCATTATTTTAGATCTGTGCTTTGTACTCTTATGATGAGCTTACTTCATTTTAATACAACATTATCTTGAACGTCATCTGCAGTTATGAAATGAGATGAGCTGACTCTAAAATGAGAGTGGATTAAAAAAATGAAATGGTGTACTCTCGTAATAAATAATTGTGCCTCATGCCATACTTTTCAAATGAAGCAACTTTGATGTAAAAAGTGCAAGTAGACTAAAAATAATGATTCTATGATCTTTTAATGAATAAACATTCTTTTTTGCATTTCTCTGAAAGGTGTGTGTGTGTGTGTGAGAGAGGAGGGAGTTGGATGTATATTCCTTTTGGGACTTGTACACACTAGCACTCACTTCGATATAACTTAAGTCGCACAGAGGTGTGAGAAAGCCACCCCTCTGAGCAATGTAAGTTACACCACCCTAAGCACCATTGTGGACAGTGCTATGTCAACAGGAGAGATCTGGGAGATGGAGTAATTACACTGATGGCAGAGCTCTCTCCCATCAGCATAGAGTGTCTGCACTAGCAGCACTACAGCGGCACAGCTACATCGATACAGCTGTGCTGCTGTAGCGATTCTAGTGTAGACTAGTCCTTAGAGTTTGTCGAAGGTCTCAGGAGTGATAGCACTACAATAGACTGAAGTGTTTCTGTTTATCTATATATGTTAATCGTATTGGCTGCAGCAAAGCAAACTTCCCTAATTTTGACCTACTTGGGCCACCTCTGGAGATGGAAGGGCAACTCTTTCTCCATGCCCATTCATTCCCTAGCCTCTTTTGATACTGACAAGCATTTTACTCAGTTGCAGTTATGATGGTGGTGTTTTGTAATCTGGATGCCGGTGAACTAGGAGCTGGACTGAAGCCATCAATTCTCTTCATTCAAGCCACAAAAAGTGGTTTAAAATGTCTATAAATATTACTTATTTCAGAACATGTGACAGTTGGCAAGTTTCAGGTTCTGTCACTGAACTTCTCACTTCCCTTTTTACTGTTTCAAACATGCACAGTTATGATGGCCTGACCTAAAATAATGATAATATAAGGTATCAAAGTATGTAACTTTGCTGGATTAGCTGGAAAACTGACAGTAGACGAAGGATAGTAGGCTTGATCTTGCTCCTTCTGTGGTTGATGAGGTTTTGCTATTTACCTCAGTAAGAGTAGGATGAGATTATAGTTACTTTTCTTAGAAGGTTTTGGAATAATCTAACTTTTATCATGGTGAGGCTGGACATTCTGGGCACAGTGCTACCATCTGATGTTAAAGAATGGAAGGTAGAGAGGGTACCAGGTGCCTCTTGTCTCACCCCGTGCGCTCAGGCAGTATGACAGCTCTTTCCATAGTACACACAAGTGCTAAAAGGTAGACCTAAATAATGTGCCAGCCCATGCATCACATTCCTCTAAGGCAGCGTTTCTCAAACTTGGGATGCCGCTTATTTAGGGAAAACTCCTGGCGGGCCAGGCCAGTTTGTTTACCTGCTGCATCCACAGGTTTGGCTGATCGTGGCTTCCATTGGCCGCAATTCGCTGCTCCAGGCCTGTCATAAACAGATAGCTAAGGGTTAATGTTTCTTTTACCTGTAAAGGGTTAACAAAGGGAACCAAACACCTGACCAGAAGACCAATCAGGAAACAAGATTTTTAAAAGCTCAGGGAGGGAATGTTTGGGTGTGTGTCCGATGCAAACACTGGAATTTTGGCTGGTGCAGCGCTATCAGATCCAAGCTGGTATTAAGCTTGGAGGTTTCATGCTAGCATCTTTTTATGTTTCTGAACTCTAAGGTCAAAATCTGAGTAGGAAGCTTATGACAAGGGCAATGAGGACATACTGGCTGCCACTTCAGCAGCTCCCAATGGCCTGGAGCAGTGAACCGCGGCCATGGGAGCCGCGATCAGCCGGACCTGTGACATGGCCGGTAAATAAACCGGCCCGCCTGCCAGGGCTTTCCCTAAACAAGTGGTGTCCCAAGTTTGGGAAACGCTGCTCTAAGGGGACTTGGTCTGGAGTTGGGGGCATTTCCTGCCTCCCAAATCATCAGCATCAAGCATTCATCAGAAGTTGGAGGCTATATACCTTGTATCTTTTCAAGGATAGCAAATTGTACTCTACTCCATCACATGCTCACATTTCTGCCACTCTGCATACTCTCACATTATGATGTCCTGTCCCACTCAGTGGATCCTTGTAGCTCTCTAGGTAGCATCTCTAGCCTTGAAAAGATCAGGGAAAAGATTAACACTTATTTAGAGAAATAAAATTGCTAAAGGTTATAATAAAAAGGGTATGTATTTTGTTTTTTAAACTTCATGATAAATGTTAATATTTTTTTCTTTTGTCATTAGAAAGCAGATGACGAGGTGGATATAGTACGTTCTGAGGTAACACAGTGTGATAAGGAGACAGAACGGTGTAATTCCAAGCATAGAGGAGAAAAGGTAGGCGTGGATCACTAGTGTTTGCTCCTAGCCCTGCAGGGTATTTTGTAGTTTTGAATGTGAACTCTGACCTTAAAACTAAAATGTTCCTGAGTCCAAATATTTTGTTATAAATTGCTGCAAAAGAATATTCTTTAATATGTGAGCAGAAATGGCAAATACTTACTACTAGTTGCTATTCTTTAAACACTAATTATTATAAAAGTTTAACTTTAAAGCACTTTTATTGTATACTTTCTAGCATAACACCTGAAACTCTTTTATTTCAGAGTTATACTTTAAAAGTATTTGAGTCTGCATTTTCAGGTATTGTTTTTAAGTGGGATGTTAAGATACAGTACTTATTTCATCCACAGCATTTTTCTAAAACTAGTATATCAGTAACTTCATCAACTGTATCTTATGACTCTTGCTTGCTATCTTTAAGGTGATTTTCAATTGTCTTGTTCACACAGACACAGCAACAGAAAAGTCTGGAGTTGCATTACTCCATTGTGCCATTTGAGTCTATGAAATAAAAAATATCACTTCCTTACAATATCGCTTACTTATCAATCA
>NC_133770.1:223226817-223292959 GCF_003597395.2 Chelonoidis abingdonii | reverse complement strand
ACTCTAGTCTCCCTAAAACCTCTCCTGGGGGACCCCAGACTCAGATGCCTGAGTCTCTACCCAAAAGGAAATAACCCCCTCCCCTTGTCTTCCTTTACTTCCTCCCCAGGCTTCCCTCGTCGTGGGTTATCCTGAAGATAACTGTACTTAAACATCCTTGAATTACAAAACAGAGAGGGCAATTAACCTTCCCCCTCCTTCTTTTTCCCCCAGTCTTTCCCTGAGAGAGACCGTAAATCCTGCACAGGGATTTTATCCCCTAGAGCCTAACTTAGAAAAGAAAATCCAACAGTTTTAAAAAAAAAGCTTTATATAAAAAAGAAAGAAAAGACATAAAAGAATGGTTCTTAATATCAAGATAACAATATACAGGGTGAATTGCTTAAAAGAAAAAAATATGAATAAACAGCCTTATTCAAAAAGAATAGCAGTTTAACATCCAGCACTACACACATGTAAATCAAAAAAAACAATAAGCCTATTGTTTTTTCTACCTTTGTACTCCCAACTTGGAAACTGAAGATTAGAAGCTTGAAGATAGAAAAGATTCCTCTCATAGCCGAGAGACAGACCGGAGACACAGACAAGGGACACACCACCGCCAAAACATTCCCTCGCCCTGAGCTTTTAAAAATCTTGTTTCCTGATTGGTCTTCTGGTCAGGTGTTTGGTTCCCTTGTTAACCCTTTACAGGTAAAAGAAACATTACTCTTACTATCTGTTTTATGACAGGCTGGAGCAGCGAATTGCGGCCAATGGAAAGCCACGTCAGCCAACCTGGTGGATGCAGCAGGTAAACAACTGGCCTGGCCCGCCAGGAGTTTTCCCTAAATAAGCGGGCAGTCCCAAGTTGGAGAAACGCTGCTTGAGCGGAATTATTGGGTGGGATGCATGGAGCGGCCATTATCTTAGGTTACCTTTTAGCACTTGTGTTGTACTATGGAAAGAGCTGTCATACGCCTGCACGGAGCGCACGCGGGTGGGACAGAGGCAACCTGGTACCTCGGCTCTTCTGTTGGCCATGATCCTTACTTGTCCACCTCTGAATGCCCCTTAACTTTACTCTTCTAACATCAGATGGTAGCACTGTGCCCAAATGTCCAGCTCAACCATGATAAAAGTTAATTATTCAAAACTTTATAAGAAAGTCAACTTAACTCTCATCAACCATCCTCTCTTCTGAGAAATACAAAACCATCAACCACAGAAGGAGCAAGATCACAGCTACTATCCTTCGTCTACCGTCAGTTTTCCAGCTAATCCAGCAAAGTTACATACTTTGATACCTTATATTATCATTATTAGGTCAGGCCATCATAACTGTGCATGTTTGAAACAGTAAAAGGGAATGAGAAGTTAGTGACAGAACCTGAAACTTGCCAACTGTCACATGTTCTGAAATAAGTAATATTTATTCTAGACATTTTAAAACCACGTTTGTGTTGAATGAAGAGAATTGATGGCTTCAGTCCAGCTCCTAGTTCACGGCACCGAGCATGTCCAGAACAAAACACACCCCACATCATAACTGCAAACTGAGTAAAATGCTTGTCAGTATCAAGAGGAACAGGACATGAATGGAGCATGGAGAAAGAGGTGCGCCTTCTACCCATCTCCAGCGCGGTGGCCACAAGTAGGAAATCAATTAGGGGAAGTGTTGCTCTTTGCTGCAGCCAATACGATTAACATATATAGATCAAACAAAACAACTTCAGGTCTAAATTGTAAGTGCTATCATCCTCGAGACCTTCCGACAAACTCCTAAGGACTAGTCTACACTAGAATCGCTACAGCAAGCACAGCTGTATCGCATGTGCTTGTGCGCTGTAGTGCTGCTAGGCAGACACTCTATGCTGATGGGAAGAGCACGTCTGCATCAGTGTAATTACTGCCCCATGTTCCTCCCAATCTCCCTGTTGACAATAGCAAGCTGTCCATCAATGGTGGCTTTAGGTGGCTCGTAAACCTTTATTCATGTGCTCAGGGGGTGCTTTCTCACACCGTCTGTGCGATCGTCTAAGTGTATTCCGAGAGTGAGTGCTAGTGTGATTAAAGTCCCTGAAAGCCAGACATATCTACCTATCCAACTCTCCCTCTCTCGTCTCACCACACCAAGGCTTTCTCTGGCTGTAGTCCAATTATGCACCGGGGCTGGGCCCACTTCGCCCCCGACCCTCCCACTCCCATCCCATTCTGCCTGTCTACCGTACCTCCCAGTCCGCGGTTCGTCTTGTATGAGACGGGCTTTCCACACCCCTCTTCGATTAAGTTATCGAAAGTGGTGCTAGTGTGTAAAGTCCCAATAACGGCAATATCCATCCAACTCCCTTCACACAGACCCGCATACCACCACTTTCGAGAAAGAAACAAGAATGTTTCTCCATATACACAGTGCTACGCATCCATTTTTTATAGTCTACTTGCACCTTTTCATCAAAGTTGCTTCATTTGAAAAGTATGGCATGAGGAACATTATTTATTAGAGAGTAACCATTTCAATTTTTTTTATCACTCCCATGTTTAGATCACTCATTCATCATTTTGCCCATCACGTGCAGATGCAGTTCAAGATAGTTGTATTAAAATGAACGTACGCTAATCATAAGAGTCAAAGCACAGATCTAAAATAAAGTGAATCAATACTAATCTAGATTCTCGGTGCCTTGGAGTCCTCACCATAGAGATCACTTGTTCTTCACCCACTATAACATAACGGTCTCCACTGGATTCAATACACACATTACAACACCATTACACTGAACTTTATTTAATTTGAATTCATGTATCAAATAATGGATTGATTTCTCTTGAATAGAGTCACGGAATTATATACTGGTGTATATGATCTGGACTAAATGAAATTATTCTTACAATACAAAGTATCAAATTCTTGCATAAGGAATTCTTCAAAACAGATTACAAATACACTCAAAAAAGGCTTAAACTGGCTTCAAATCTATTATTCTATGGCTAATTTAATAAAGAAGTTTCACATTTAATGCCTTACCCAAGAATCTCAAAGTGCCTTTGCAAATATTACAGCTGTTTTTGAAGTCTCGAAAAAGCTGATAGTCACTAGCCTACCTCATTTTGGACTAAACTGTTAAGCTGCAATTTCTAACCTTTTTTTTTTTTTAACCTTAGTATATACAAATGTGATTTTCCATTCCAAAACACACGAATTGTAGCTGAACGACTCTGTACGCCAGATCATAGCTGGTGAATCATAGAAGTGCATCGGCTGATTTTCTCCGTACAACTAGAGCCTCGGATTTCTTCCTAAATCTCAGGATATCCATGGCTTTCCACAGTTACTCAGATATCCTTGGACTGAAAACAAACCCCAAGCAGAAGTGAACGTTTTGGGACGATAAGGTGGGGGGAGAAAGCCGGCAGGGCATGGACCCCACATACAGCTGTGAACTGTGCTCACTTGAGTCGACCACTGATAGAATACTGCAGCCACCAAGTAAGCTGGGCAGAAGCTGGTCTGTGCATTCTGAATTCTTTTACCAAAAAATCTTTGAAAATGTTCCCATCGCAAATCACGCATAAAATGTAAGAACCAACCAACCAAATTCAGTTTGGGTCATCGAAAGAAGTACTTACCCTGTTAGCGATAACAGGTTCTTCAAAGAGTGGTCCTACAAGCGCTCCACTCGTGTGAGCTAGGTTCTGTGACTCTGAATGCAGAATTCTTATAAGTGTCTGTTTCACCATGCATGAGTTAGTCATTTGCCGTCTTGTTTCTCATAGCAGCAGAGCCACCGGGCAGTTCTTCATCAAACTAAGACTTATGCCAGAACTCCAGACCAGAGGGGTAAGGAGCTCAGATAGTGAATATGGCCGAATAAGCTCCTGTCCAACTGGACTTTAGCCGCCAAATCTGGGTAGCTTACCTGAAACTCCCCCCAACTCACTCCCAGCTGGTAATTCCCTGCACCAGGTCAGAAGGTTATAGGGCTGACCCCCTCTCCTCTCTTCTGGTGTCCCCAACCCTTCCTTTGGGGGCCCCCAAAGACCGACCCTGGGTCTCCTCTCTCTCTCCTCTCCCAGCTTCCCCCTTTCCTGGTTAGCTGTGCAATGCTATATACTATCACTCCTTGAATACAACCGAGCAGGCAAATCTGTTCCTCCCGAGGCTAGGCATTCACCTAGTCACTCAACAAGAGATCCCCCCCTTTTCCGTAGCCTTTTCCCACCCTGGGAAATAGGAAGTGAGACAACAATTTGGGCTTTTCCCTTCCCCACCTGCGTCCTCATAGGAAGAAACTTCCACAAGGTAAAGAAACTTTATATAAACAAGAAGAAAACAACATATCATTGCATTAAAGAACTCAAATACAGGCTCTTGCTTATAGAAAATATGAAATAACCAGTCGATTTAAAAGATAGCCCGATTAAACCCGTCCAACAAATCAACGATACATGTAATACAACACACAAGCTCAATCATGCCGCATTACTGTTTGCTTTCCTTTGTACTTCAACAGATGTTTGGAGAAACTTTAGATAACATGGCCGTAGGCAGCGCTTGTCCCCTCCCCCGGGAAGCCTGCAAGAGCAATCCACCATCTGACTCAACACAAAGTCTTCATGCCGAATTAACTTTGCTTTCCCTTGTACTCACGACTTCTAGTAGACATTTTGAGAATAAGAGGATTAGAAGGAGAACTTGTTTACTCACCCATAGCGAGAAAACAAACAAGACCCCGATATACATTCCGCCCCCTAGACTTTTCAACCAATCCAAGTTCTTGATGGTCCTCTGGTCAAAGGTGTTGGTTACCCTTTCCAGTAAAAGAAACTAAACTTACCTTACTATCTACTTAAGACACACATTCTCAAAGAACCAACAGTTTTCTGTATCAGGGTGAGTAACCCGTTTCTTCTTCGTCAAGTAGTGTTCTGTGGGGCCCCACTCAGGTGATAGCATAACAGTCCCTTTAAGGCAGGCGCAAGGGCTTCAGAGTCGAGTCCTGTAGAGGAAAGTCACAGCTGAGCCAAAACCACAGTAGTCAGAGGTGGGAATCATTATTGTCACAATGTGTTCATGACTGAATGCACAGATGTCGAAGTAGCAGCTTTATAAATTTCGATACCCAGAGAATGTTCTTGAGGAGGCAATAAGGACCTGAAGGATCTTGTAGAATCAACTGCATATACTAAAGTGGCTGAATTTGCAAAACTGGTGCACAAAAGTTAATGCAGCCTGATACCACTTAAAAGCCTATGTCTAGAGACAGCTGATCCTTTGAACCTATCTGAAGTGAAAATAAATTGTAGATGCTTCTGAAGGGCTTTGTTCGTCTACTAAATAAGAAACTCCAGTCAGGCTCTCCTGACATCCCAGTTGCAAAAGTGCTTCTACGCAATATGATGCGGTTGGGGGAAGTAGGCGTGATGTAGGATGCAAACACTGGAATTTTTGGCTGGTGGCAGCGCTATCAGATCCAAGCTGGTAATTAAGCTTGGAGGTTTCATGCTAGCATCTTAGTGTCTGAACTCTAAGGTTCAAATCTGAGTAGGAAGCTATGACAAGGGCAATGAGGGACATACTGGCTGCCACTTTCAGCAGCTCCCAATGGCCTGGAGCAGTGAACCGCGGCCAATGGGAGCCGCGATCAGCCGGACCTGTGGACATGGCAGGTAAATAAACCGGCCCGGCCTGCCAGGGGCTTTCCCTAAACAAGTGGTGTCCCAAGTTTGGGAAACGCTGCTCTAAGGGGACTTGGTCTGGGAGTTGGGGGCATTTCCTGCCTCCCAAATCATCAGCATCAAGCATTCATCAGAAGTTGGAGGCTATATACCTTGTATCTTTTCAAAGGATAAGCAAATTGTACTCTACTCCATCACATGCTCACATTCTGCCACTCTGCATTACTCTACATTATGATGTCCTGTCCCACTCAGTGGGATCCTTGTAGCTCTCTAGGTAGCATCTCTAGCCTTGAAAAGATCAGGGAAAAGATTAACACTTTATTTCAGAGAAATAAAATGCTAAAGGTTATAATGAAAAAAAGGGTATGTATTTTGTTTTTTAAACTTCATGATAAATGTTAATATTTTTTATCTTCTTTTGTCATTAGAAAGCAGATGACGAGGTGGATATAGTACTGTTGGGTAACAAGT
This sequence comes from Chelonoidis abingdonii, assembly GCF_003597395.2. Taxonomy (NCBI): domain Eukaryota; kingdom Metazoa; phylum Chordata; order Testudines; family Testudinidae; genus Chelonoidis; species Chelonoidis abingdonii. Next base: position 223,286,827 of record NC_133770.1, on the reverse strand, counting down.
GTGATAAGGAGACAGAACGTGTAATTCCAAAGCATAGAGGAGAAAAGGTAGGCGTGGATCACTAGTGTTTGCTACTAGCCCTGCAGGGTATTTTGGTATTTGAATGTGAACTCTGACCTTAAAAACTAAAATGTTCCTGAGTCCAAATATTTTGTTATAAATTGCTGCAAAAGAATACTTCTTTAATATGTGAGCAGAATATGGCAAATAACTTTACTAGTTGCTATCTTTAGAACACTAATTATTATAAAAGTTTAACTTTAAAGCACTTTTATTGTATACTTTCTAGCATAACACCTGAAAACTCTTTTATTTCAGAGTTATACTTTAAAAGTATTTGAGTCTGCATTTTCAGGTTATTGTTTTTAAGTGGGATGTTAAGATACAGTACTTATTTCATTCCACAGCATTTTTCTAAAACATGATATATCAGTAATCTTCATCAACTGTATCTATGACTCTTGCATTGCTATCTTTAAGGCATGATTTTCATTGTCTTGTTCACAAGACCACAAGCAACAGAAAGTCTGGAGTTGCATTACTCCATTGTGCCCATTTGAGTCTATGAAATAAAAATATCACTTCCTTAACAATATCGCTTACTATCAATCAGTGAGAGGAAAAATAGGCCCAGCGACTGCAAATTTGGGTACGCAGAGGTCTTTTAGAGGGTACATCAACTCATCCACGTATATGCCCATTTTTACAACAGGCTGCATAAAAAGCACTAGCGAAGTCACTACAAAATAAAATTTCATATAGACAATGACTTGTATATACTGCTTTATATACTATACACTGAAATGTAAGTACAATATTTGTATTCCAATTGATTTATTTTATAATAATATGGTAAAAATGAGAAAGTAAGCAAACTTTTTTTCAGTAACAATGTTGTCATAAACAGATAGCTAAGGGTTAATGTCTCTTTCACCTGGAAAGGGTTAACAAACAACACCTGACCAGAGGACCAATCAGAGAACAAGATACTTTCAAATCTCAAGGGAGGGAGTTTTGGGTGTGGGTCCTTTAGTCTGTGTCTGTGTTGCTCTCTAGTCTCTGAGGGTGATCACACTATCTCCAGGCTCTCTAATCTTCTGTTTCCAAGTTGTAAGTACAGATAGAAAAACAACATAGGTTTTTACATTGTTTTCTATATTTGCAAGTGTAAGTTGTGGCTGGACTTGTTTAAATTGTATTTTTTCTGAATGTCTGTTTATTTATTTTATAGTTAACAGGCCTGTCAATATTTTCATCTTGATTTACGAATTTTTGTCTTTTATTTCTATTTTATTAAAAAGGTTTCTTTTTAAGACCTGTTTTGATTTTTTTTTAGTGAGGCTTCAAGGAGGATAGGAATCTCTGTGCCAGGATTACTGTCTCTCTCAGGGAAAGGACTAGAGGGGGAAAGGAAGGAGGGGGGAAGGTGAATGTCCTCTCGTGTTTTGAATTCAAGAGTTTAAGTACAGTAACTTCCAGGGTAACCCAGGAGGGGAAGCCTGGGAGAGGTAAAGGGGGAAGGAAGGTGGTATTCCCTTGATTGTGAGATCAAGGCATCTGAGTCTTGGCGGTCCCAGGAAAAGTTTTGGGCGAGACCAGAGTGTACCAGGCACTGGAATTCTTGGTTGGTGGCAGCGCTATCAGATCTAAGCTGGTAATTAAGCTTAGAGGTTTCATGCAGGTACCCAAATTTTGAACGCTAAGGTTCAGATTTGGGAAATATACCTTATGACAAATGTGCTCGTGACACTTACTATATTTTTCTATTTGATTTTGTAAACAAGTAGATTTGAAGTGAGATGAAACTTGGGGGTATGCAAGACAAATCAGACTGCTGAAAAGGGCAAGTAGTCTGAAAAGGTTGAGAGCCACTGCTATATGTAGGGCCCTGCCAAATTCATGGCCATGAAAAATGCATCACGGATTGTGAAATCTGGTCTCCCACCATGAAATCTGGTCTTTTGTGTGCTTTTACCCTATACTATCCAGATTTCATTGGGGAGACCAGCATTTCTCAAATTGGGGGTCCTGACCTAAAAGGAGTTGGGGGGGGTTGCAAGGTTATTTTAGGGGGGCCACGGTATTCCCACCCTTACTCCTGCGCTGCCTACAGAGCTGGGTGGCTGGAGAGTGGATGGCTGGGTGCCCCATGCTGATGGCGGTGCCCCACCAGCAGCAGTGCAGAAGTAAGAGTGGCAATACCATCCCATGCCACCCTTACTTCTGCACTGCTGCCTTCATTGCTGGGAAGCTAGAGAGTGGCAGTGCTGGCTGAGGGTCATTTCATTCTTACTTTTGTGCTGCTGCTGGCAGTGGCTCTGCCTGCACAGCTGGGCTTCAGGACAGCAGCCTCCGCTCTCCAGTTGCCCAGCTCTGAGGGCAGCACCGCCACCAACAGCAGCGCAGAAGTAAGGGTTGCAGTACTGCAACCCCCCATAAAATAACCTTGCAACCCTCCCAGACACAACTCCTTTATGGGTTAGGAACCCTACAATTACAACACTGTGAAATTTCAGATATAAATAGCTGAAATCATGAAATTTACAGTTTTAAAAATCCCGTGACCATGAAATTGACCAAAATGGACCATGAATTTGCTAGGGCCCTTGCAATAGACCAAGGAATCTCTCTGGCACCCCCTGCTGCTGTTTACATATATCAAAGGCAGCCACTTAAGATGCTACTTTCTCTCATTGAGTATACAGTGCTGCCTACATAAGCGGTCGAGTTTGTGATCCACTGTCTTGAGAGAGCAAGATGCAGGGTCTTTTCCATTGAGGGCTCCTGCTGATGCATCTCTCTTCCTCCATTTGTTCACTGTAGCTTATCTTTGGTGTCTTTCACAGTGGGACTGAATTCTCTTTTTATTGTTGTGGTTTTATCTTATATTTGGGGTTCCATTGTTCTTTGCACTTTTGGGAGTTGGACTGAGGAAGGTTCTAATTTGTAAATAAATAGCACTCCAGCTATAATCAGCAATATGTTTATTCTGTGGCCATGGGATTTGCTGCATGTTGAATTTTGCTTCCAAATCTAAGTTTTCTGCATTTTTTAAAAGTTATTTCTAGTCCTAATCTTTGTGAAAATGTGAATAGAAATGTTGTCTTCCTGACTGTGCAGACAGCCTGCAGCAATAACCCTAAGACATGTACTAGCTGTTCCATTCATATCAATTGATTTTAACAATGAATTATAAATAGGGTGACCAGATGTCCTGTTTTTATAGGGACAGTCCTGTTTTTTGGGACTTTTTCTTATATAGGCACCTATTACCCCTCACCCCCGTCCCATTTTTTCACAGTTGCTATCTGGTCACCCTAATTGTAAAGAAGCTGTGCCAGATCCTCAGGTAATGTAACAGGACAAATTTCCACTGAAGTCCATGGACCTACGCAGATTTATGTTAGCTGAGGATATGGCCAGACAGTTTTAAATTTCAGCATTGTTAACCCTTTTGCTACCAAACATTTTCTCAGACATATCCAGGTAAAGTACTTATCCCACATTACCCAGATCACCTTCCATGTCTTCTTATGTAGAGCTGATACACAAAAATATGGCCTTTTGACCAAAATGAGAATTTTCATGGAAAATTTTTGTTTTGTTTGAATTTCTGGGTCCTTTTTAATGAAAAAACAGAACATTTGGGGTTTTCAAAAAATGAGACTGGAGGGTGATTTTATTTTTCTCATCTTTTTCTTCCATTTTTTATTTCCATCTTACGTTTCTAGTAGGAGAAAAACCAACAATGTTTTCTTTCATCAAAGAACTGAACAGATTCTGAGAAAAATTTCAAACATGAACATTTTGATGGTTTTTTAGAAAATGTTCATGAAATATAAATAGCATTTTTTTGACTGGCTTTGTTCTTAGATGCCCAAAGCCCCAGCTGCCAATACCTGCAGCTTCTCCCTAACCATTTCTGCAGTGTGCCAACATACAAATCTGGAAACATGTGGAAAACTGAAAATGTGAGAACTATGTAAAATGTATTGAAAATCAAACTGAATATAGCTATCAGTACAGTAGTCCCTGTATTATTAATTTTTTATTTGCTTTCACACTTAGATAAACAAAACATGTTTTTTAATTTAAATGGAGCTGCCTCAAAATGTCCTTATTGATGTACTACTGTGCCTCAAACCAAAGGGCTATGCTTCAAAGTACACAAGTCCTTGGATGTAGATAAGATTGTATAATCATTTCCCTTATAACCTCTGGGTACAACTTGTTAGAAAGGGAGTAAGAATAGTGGAGCTCTGTGGGGGGGCACATAGGGAGAAGTATGCTGTACCTTTTAAAGAGCCGTAGCAAAATACTCTCTCAGAACCCACTGGGAGATCAGGGAGGCACCTCCTGATATTGTGGCTATAACTCTCAGCATACATGGCTTTTGCTGCTGAAAATTGTATGCATGCATAAGGTTTGTAATCAGCCTTTATCTCATTCATAAGGTAGACGCTCCATCAGGCAGGGTTAGCACCTTATATGAGACAGGGTGTTTTGTTAGCATTTAACCAATTTTTTTCAGATTATGAAATTGTAAAGTAATAATAATAATAATAAATAATGTCACCCTGTGAACAGTATTGCAAGCTGTATCTTCTAAAGTGCACAGTTCCCTTATTCATTATATACCTTGAATTTGAGGATTTTCATGGACTTTGTCTAGCCTGCACAGAGTAGTACAAGATGTGGTGTGTGTGTGTGTGTGTGTGTGTTTACATACCATTTTAAACAAAGTGATCATGTAACTGGAGTTTATTATAAAGCATATACACAAGGGGGCAGTGTTAAGGTTTCACAGACTGTTAAATATGGTATTTTCTGACTTCTGAATGCTTCACTCTGCAACCATATGTTTCTTTTAACACTTTATTTTTTAACAAATCATTACCTCTTCACCAGCCAGTCTGCTCCCTAGATTTCTCCTGTGTTTTGAAGCTCTCTTTAGTTATACTAAGTGTTTCTTTTTCTAATATGATTTCAAAGCTCAAGAGAATCCTGAATGAGTCGGTTGGTGAAAGGTTCCATAAGCAAGGAAATAGCTAACACTGTCCACTCACTCCAATTTTAAAAAGAAATGAAAAGAAAATCTTAGAATACCAACTCTGCCAATGAGTGATTCAAATTCATCTATTTTATACTACATTCAGAACTGCAAGCCACAAGAATTATTCCTTTGCAGAATCCCGCAGGGAGGATTTATGAATCCTTCAAGATTCTCCTGTATGTTGGCTCTTCCTAAAGTACCTCAAAATTCTGGACACATTATCCCATTTTATAGTAGAAAAACCCAATTTCATTGAGAGAATTTCTTATGAAACCCTTTGATTTTGTAATTCTCTCACTTCTGCCACTCGGAAGATGACATTGTGTCGGACAATTTAATCTTGACAGTATGAAGTAGTTTATATTACAAGTAAATTTCTTTTTTTGTGGTCATTCATTTTGACAGAAATTTTACCTTTTTAAGAAGCAAAACTAGTAACATTATTTCTCTTTCTCAAGAGTAAATAAATTCTTTCCCCTATATCAGTGGTTCTCAACCAGGGGAATGTACAGGTTTCCAGGAGGAACAACAGCTCATCTAAATATTTGCCTAGTTTTACAACAGGCTTTAGAGCCCTGCAGTGGGACGGGGATTCTGCAGGTCCTGCAAAACCCACTGCCATAATAACAGGAGCAGAATAAAATTTCAACAAACAATGTGGGAGTGAGTGCGAGTGGGTATTGCGGGATGGGAGCAGGATTAAAAAAATAGTCCTCCAGCACCATAAACAATATGAACTCCCCCGCCAGCAGCCACCACTCTTCGGCAGCTCTGAAGGTGTGAAAGCACCAGCAGCAGTGCAGAGTATAGGTGGCAATACTATAACAGTCCACCCTTACTTCTGTGCGGGTGCTGGTGGAAGCGTTGACTTCAGAGCTGGGTGGCTGGCCAGTAGCCGCTGAATGATAAGGTTCACAAGTGAAAAACAGGCTCAAGTATCACACTGAAATGTAAGTACAATATTTACATTCCAATCAATTTATTTTATAATTATATGGTAAAAATGAGAAAGTAAGCAATTTTTCAGAAATAGTGTGCTTTGACACTTCTGGATTTGTATGTCTGATTTTGTAAGCAAGTCATTTTTAAGTGAGATGAAACTTGGGATACGCAAGACAAATCAGACTCTTGAAAGGGGTACAATAGTCTGGAAAGATTGAGAGCCACTGCTCTAAATTGTTGTTTTTTTATTGTCTTCAATATCCTTATAACTCATTGACCATAACTTTTTACGCCAATCCAAGCACAACATACATTCTGGCATTTTCAAGTATGACTTCTGAATTTTGAGGGAAGATGAGCAGATTAGCATTTTTGCTTCCTGCACCCCAAAACATAATTTATTTTGTTTATTTTTAAAAGGAATGTAATCTGAGTTGTAACTAGACCTGGTTGAAAAGCATACGTAATTGCCAACAGTTGACATTTTTTTTTTCCAATGGAGAAGCTTCCAAATGAGCTTGAGGTCTGGGAGCTACTAAAGGTACTGCTGCGCTGCAATGAGACACCCGTGGCTGGCCTGTGCCAGCTGATTTGGGCTAAGAGACCCGGGCTAAGCGGTTGCTTAATTGTGGTGTGGACGTTCAGGCTCAGGCTGCAGCCCAAGCTCTGGGACCCTCCCACTTCGCAGTATCCTAGAACCCAGTGTCCAGTTTGAGCCCGAACATCCACAGCACAGTAAAACTGCTTCTTAGCCTGAGCCCCAGGAGCTCAAGTCAGCTGGCACGGGTCAGCCTCAGGTTTTTAACTGCGGTGTAGGCATACTCCGAGCCTCACAGGATTTTGTGTACACTGTAAACTTCATTGTTCTCTGTGAGTGGGATCCTGTCCCTCAGTTCCATGCACAGAAGGGAAGTCTGCACATGGACCTCTCTTTACTGCATGGAAGGGAATGGGGATAGACTCTTTGACTGCATTGTCCTTGCAGAGATTCCACTCCAATCCCTCATTGGCTCCATCCAGTGGAAGGAAATGCTCAAGCCCTTTGTCGTCTTCTCCAAATTTCCAACTGTATAAACCAGCATAACCAGCAAGCCTAGGTCCTCAAAATAGCTGTGAATTCTGTCTTTTCCTCACACTAACAGCGATAGAGGACATGTGTCAGGGAAACACACTGGAACAAAGGAGCATAAATAAGTTAAATAAAATTCATTAACCTAAAAACTACACTGCCTTTTCCTTCTTTCATTTTTTTAACCATTTATTTTTCTTTTCTCACATCTCCAACTCATTCCATCTATCTCCATACTACTTTTTCCACATAAATGTTTGCTATGTAGTCTCATATTATCTGTTCCTTTTCTCTCCATGGAAAGGAGCATCTCCTTTCCTCTTATTTTGTCTTACCTCATTACTACTTGTCCCATTCTCTATTACTCACTGCCACAAGGTGACTGGCCTCTTGAAGAGGAGTGGAGCCAGCCCCACCCTAGGCATAATTAATTAGCTACTTCGCAGCCTGAGAGGGTGGAACTAGGGGGTTAGGTAATAGTTTAACAGACACCAAGGCCTCATAAGAAGACTGAGAGAGATGTGTGGAGCGTGGAGCCATGGGGAGTGTGCAGATTCCTGTGGAAGTCCCTGAGCCAGGGTCTGCAGGAGGCTAGGTATTCCAGGGAAACAAAGTGCTCTGTACCAGAGCAAGGAAGGATGCAAGAAATAGCCCAGCATGGGCTAAGAGACTGTGTGCTCTATACCAGAGCCAGAAAGCCCAGAGGCTGGGAACAGGGCTCACAGGAAGGGCTGAGGACAAGTCCCGGAAGGGCAGAATGACATTTTTGTTTGTTGGGACTTTTTAGTTTTTGTTTTGTTTTCCTGGAAGGGTTTGAGGTTGTTTGTGACTTGACTGAAGGGCTGAACCACATCACAGCACTGACTGGTGTGCAGAGAGCTGAGGAGACTCATCTCTGGGTTAGGAAACTGAGACTGGGAGTGCCTGTAGCACCATGCTTGGACAGCAGGGACTGCTACACTCTGATACTCACCATCTTTCTCTCTCCAGTGTTAAAATGTCTCTCTGTCCCTTTACGCCCCTCCTTGTGTCTGTTTGTATTCTGTTGTCCCACCATGGTTCTTTACATCTTTTTCTCATCCCTCTGAAATTCTTCCCCATAATGGTTCCTTTCCCCCTCTCTCTTTCATGGTTTCATCCTTTTCCTACCTCCAAGTGGGGCTTTTGCTTCTAGTGTGAGGACCTACGACCCTTTCCTCTTTATTACGTTTTATTTCTTCTCTCCCTAAAGGACTTCCTGCTATTGAGGTGGAAGTTAGATTCTCTCTTCTTCTGCCCTCCATGGACCAGCTGTCTGCAGGTTGTCTTCTTCTATGAGCTACACCTCCCTCTGGGGAGAGGCTACCCTGGCAACTTGAAGTAGGCACTGGCTTTGCTGCAGGTGATGGGAATGGATGGGAGCCTGTAGGGACCCTAGCATTTGTATTCTAAAACTTAGGAGCATGGTTATAGAAGAGAACTGTAAATAGTTGATGATTTTAAAGAAAAACTATGGTTCTGTAACTGGTTTATATGTTGAAGGGTTGCTCCCTAATGGAAAATGCTAAAAACTTGTGTTTTAAAAAAGAAAACTGTAATCACTTGAAAAACTCCAGCTTCCTGAGTCAAGTGGAGGTGTTGGGCTCCCAGACTCACAAAATTAATATTATATTTTTATCACATCACAGATCTCAAATTGGTTGTAGCATGCCAAGACCCATATACCCACCACAACCCTTAAAAGACCACCACTGGCAGCGCATATTATGCTCTTAAACATGCTCCTCTGGATTTCAGGCCATGCCTGATACAACAAAAGATTCTATTCAGAATGTTTTGGGAGTCACAGAAGTTGTGCAAGTTGTGGAGGCCTTGTCCTTTGTTTGTTGGCGCTGTAATAAAGAAGGAGGAAACCTGATGCATATTCTGTGGGACTGTCCATCAGTCAGGCAGCTATGGAAAAAGGTATGCACGAGTGAGAATAGGGCTTGGCCTCAGCAATCAAACCTGAGCTGAAAATCATTTCCTAGGTTATGTACCTCCTGCGCTGGATTTAACTCCACCACAAAGACTTTAGTTCTTGAGGGCCACAATAATTACCAAGTGCATGAATTTTAAAAAACAGAGGAGTAGGATTATGGCCAGAATAAAACAGTAATATTCAGACCTGTCTGAGTTAGCAGCAAAAGAAAGGATAGGTTTTTGATGGAGAGAGCAGTTATATGAATTTGGAGAAATTTGGACCCCATTTCTTGATACATTTGGATAAAGAATATTGAGAGAGCTCAAATAATTCCAGACTTCCATTCCACTTGACCTCTCCACTTTTACCCTCTCAATGGCTGCCACTTCCCCCATAACCAGCTTCCCTTTTTCCTATTTGTATCTTTTTTGTTATTATTGTTACCTCCATCCTAACATATTATGCCTGTGTAATATTGTCTGATTGTGTTTTTGTCTGGTTTTGTAGCTTTGACAAGTTGTAAAGTTGCATAATTGTAAAATTGTATTGAATAGCCTGTGAATTGTGCTGTATTTGTTAACATAAAAACTGTAAGTCATTTACCTTTTTGTATTTTTATTGAATTTTTTATGAAAATTAATTCAAAAATGAATCTTAAAAATGGGAGAAAACAGAGATTATGCAATACACTAACTGGCTCTCCAAAATTAGGGATATACAAAGTTCAGGTGCTTCATATAACCCAGCTCTGTTCAATTTATGCTCCATGTGTCTGATCCGGTGGGATTTAGCTCAGGCCCCATATCCCTATGCTGCAAATACAGACAAAAATAATTTTTAAAAAATTCCACAAGACATAAACATATTATCCATTAACCTCAATGTTATCCTTTTTGGAATTGTATTACCATTTAAACTGTAGTGTATATCTTTATATTGGATCACTTATTTCTATAATCTAGAACTGGGTTCATTTTTACATCCTCATTTTCATATCTGTAGATTTTTGCCAGATTTGAAACTACGTTTTGCAGTCCAAATCTTCCTTCTCTATATTTTAAAAAGTTTCATTCAAACACAGTTGTTGTATATAATCCATTCTCCATATCCATGAACAATTAGAAGAGGCCTATTACCCTTTTATCTTTTAATTTGTATATGAAGACACATGTCAGAAAAAGCATCACTGCATGTGCAAAATGTATTAGTATGTTTTAAGAATTCCTAAAATTAGTAAATTGAGGACGCATATGAAATTCTATGAAATCGCATTCACTAAAGTTACGAATGCATGCTTTATTATTTCTTATTAATTCAGTCTAAGTTTACTTGTATTGAAAAGTTGCTTTATCAAATATTTTGTTTTTATAAATAGTATTGTACATATGGATATATGTCATTCTTTTACCTTTATTTGTTTTTCAGCTTGCATGGGAATATGGTATACCCTTTTTTGAAACCAGTGCTACAGATAACATAAATATTGAAGATGCCTTTTCAGTATTGGTCAAAGAAATATTGGACAAGGTAGGTTCCTTTTTGGGGGGAGGAGGCAATGCAATAAAACTTTTTTGGGACAAATCCTGTGGACAGAGTAAGTGCTGCTGAAGACCTTTAACACAGCAGAACCAGTTTGGTGAGCCTCTCTACAGGGGAATATATACCACCTATGTACCATGGAGCTGTGCTCTGTGGATGTGCCTTGTATTGTAGCACACAAAAGTTTTGGGTTTGGGGAAGAGGTGGGGCTGGTGAATGTGCAGCTTTGCGGATTCACCAGCCACAGGCACTTCTCCCGTGACTTGGGCTGGGAGTATAGAAGCTGTGGAAGGAGTTGGCCATTTATTTTCAATTAGCAAATGTATGATCCACAATTTATAACACACGTGTGCAAATTATTTACATTGGTATTGCTAAATAAAGAGGAAAATAAATTCCTCTTTTGAAATTGCTAGGACTTAAAGGATTTCTGAGTTAATTAGCAATGGATTGCTGCTGTCAGAATCAGTCTCTCAGCCTGAAGGGTGTGGCAGTGTAAAGGTACTTACTACTGCATGATGGAGTCTGAGTGTCTAGAGCAATAATTACAAAACACTGAATTATTAATTAGCTAAGACAATATTTTCCATCAGGGGATTTATTTTTAGATTGCAGAATATTGCTTTAGATGTTAATGGATATTCTTCTTAAATATATTATTATTATCATTCATTACCAACATTAGTTATACAAAATTAGCCTTCAGTTCAGAGTAGTGTTGAAGTCATAGTGAAGATAAATGAACAAAATTACTGACAAAGTTGAAAATTCCAGTGTTTCGATTTAAATGGCCGTACAGGGTGGTGTTTTGTTAATTCAGCTGGACTATATGGGCCCAAAGATTCAAAGGTGTTAACATAACCCAAGTAAATGTCCAACATTACACAGTTTCAGAAAGGTTTGAGGCTTGATATACAGAGACCTCAACCTGCATAGTACCATGGTATAAACAGCATTAAAAATCCTTTCAACCATTCATTAAAAATACAGAAAGGAGGGAAAAACAACATCCCTTGTTCCCTTTCCCTTTAGCTGGAAAGAATTGTTGGATGGTCTCTTGGGTGATATTAAAGATGGTAATAATTATCCTTTGGGGAAAAGAGAAGAAGTTAGTAGAGATGGGCTGGAACTGCTGCTGCTGCTTCCTTTAAAGTCTCATTTCTAGAAGACAAAACAGGACAAACACACACACAAGGAGAGAGAAAAGAACAGCAAAGATAAAAAATGACAGTTCTGTCTCTGGTATTGACTTTCACTTGCAACCGTACTGCTGGAAATACATAGTGTACCAGAGTATGCAGTCTTGGCTGGCTAAGCCAGACTCTTATTAAACAGAAGGCAAAAAGAGAGAACTTGGAAAGAAAAGAAATCAGGTGGAGAAGGAAAGGGACACATGTTGTGGGGGTGGGGGAAGAGAGAGAGAAAATCTTACGTCCCAGGTGGTGCGTGGGATTCAGCTGCAGCTGATAGAGATGGAAAAATCATCTGGGTCCCTTTCTCTGGCCCAGTCTGGACAGAACATTTCTTGGGATCAGGAGAACGAAGGCCGGGGGTCCCAGGAGATGGTGGGGGTGGCACCCACGATGGTGAAGTTTGCTGCAGTAGCAAGAGTTCCTCCCAAAGTCTCTCTCTCTTTTTTTTTTTTAAAGGATCCAGAAAGAGAGTGATAGATGGAATAGCCCATCTGTTCATAATTTTGTCTACCAATTAGGTCTAATTTCTGAAACACCAATTTTAGTTCATTTATTTCCATTCTCCTTCTGTTTACCAGTCACAATCTTAATACAGTCCTTGAATTATCAGTAGGACTTTCTGTTTGTACTAACTCAGTCTTTCTGTCTTACTTTTGCACCTTTTTAGTCAGCATTTGTTGTTGTAAATTATCATGACATTCCATGAATTTTCACTCACTTTTTACAGTTGTGCTCACAGGTAGGGTAATTCATAGACCTAATTATCACAATAGTGGTGAAACTAATCAGCTCAGAGTCAGACTGCTTCTAAATCAAGGACCAATACTATCATACAACAGTACTAAGCTTATTACTGTCAAAAAAATCATTCACATCAGAAGAACTAACAGTAGGCCTCTTAAGATTTGGTAGAGTGTGTCTCAAATAGGTTTACTTTTATTTCTTTTGTAACCAAGGAATTTACTGCATGTACTTGAAACACTAAAGGATATTGTTTTAATGCAGTGGTTCCCAAACTTTAACAACCTGTGAACCCCTTTCACTAAAATGTCAAGTCTCATGAATCCCCTCTTAAAAATGAATATTTCCAGGGATTTTCTCCTTTACCTGAGTATAAATTATAAAAACAGTAATCTTGGAAATATTAAATTTGTTTTTGTGACATGTTTATTACACACTATGTAGTCATTATTATTTATCAGTACAGTATTTTATTGCATTATGAAAATGGCAACACTCTCTTCCAAGATCTCACTTTCGTAGCTTGTATCACTTTGAATAAGCCTGTTATAAGACAAAGCTCCTATGTTTCATCAAGGAGTATCAGAAGTGAAACAGCATGAAGGTATTTAAGAAGTCAATTCAAAGAGTTCCTCCGACACAAGCATTCAGGTCTTGAGCACTCCAGGCAAACAACGCAAGTGACAACAAAGCTTAAACTTGTTCTTCATAATAATTTTAAAAACAATGCTAGCTGCCCATTTAATTTTAAAAACAGCAAAAAATATCCACGTCCCCTTCCATTTCTTGTAAGGAGCCTTGAAGGTTAAGTCTCCTCCGTGTCCCATGCTGCTCACGGTCCTAGGGACAGCTCTGTCCGCCATTAGGGAATTTTTCCCCAAGAACCCCCTGTAACATTTCATGAACGCCCAGGGGTTCACGAACCCCAGTTTGGGAAATGCTGTTTTAATGTAATAGACCTGTTTGCTGTTGTTGAGTTGTGAAGATTCACTAGCAATAACAGTTGTGAAGATTCACTAGCAAATTTATATATCAATATTAAACATTGAGGATTAAGGGGAACAGTTTTTTAATTCTAGAAACATTTATTCAAATGCATCTTTGGTTATAAATGAAATGATTTTGATTGTCTCAATCAGATTAATCGAGGACTCTTGTCTGTGCTGCAAAACAAACACATACATTAGCTAAACTAGTCATTAGCTTTAAAAGAAGCGCAAATCCAGCATGGAAAAGGGTAGGGAAACTGAGGTGAATATGCAGAGTTGTTAGAAGAAGATGGCTCATCTCCTGTTCAGTTTACCTATCATCTTGCTACTTTACTTTCATTAGCACTTAAATATATTCCAACGTTATTAATTCTGTGTGTAATTAAATCAAACAATGATGGTAATTTCAAGCCCAGGAGATAAAAAGATTTGGATATTGATACAGTGGGCCAATGCCTTTGTTATTTATGTTGCAAAGGCATGATACTGGCTAGTCTGCCCCATGTTCTCCAGCATGAGGTGTACAGCTTTTGTACTTTGCTTTCAGCTGTGCAGCACACAGAAAAAGCCTTGTGTATTTTCTTTGTTGGCAAGGGGAGAGACATTTAGGCTTCACTCAAGCACCCAAATGACTTTAAGAGCGTGAAAGCATGATCATATTATGTGAACATGCTATAGTGTCAGTGACAGAAGGGAGATGAAACATAAAGATCCTGTATGAGTAGTCACTATCTTTTATGAATAAAGAATAATAAGGTATGTTAGAATAACAGTGTCTCTGGAATTTTCTTTAAGCAGAAAAACTACAAAGTATTTAATAACTATAAATACAACTAGCTGCAAAGACAAATATATATTAAGCTCATATTTCTAGGGTGACCAGATGTCCCAATTTTATAGGGACAGTCCTGATTTGGGGGGCTTTTTCTTATACAGGCTCCTATACCGCCCACCCTGTTCCTGATTTTTCACACTTGCTGTCTAGTCACCCTGCATGTTTCTAGGTGATGTGTATTGTGTAGGACCTGAGAGACATGGCTGCAATGTGTAATGACATTCAACTGTAAGGTTACTTGCATTCATATTATTCTAAGTATGACTTTAATATATTCACTCTAGAAGATGCTTATTTTCTATACTATAGACATGCTGACAGAGGTCTTAGCATATTGAGAAAGCTATATGTCAACCATCTGTTTGACTAGAAGTGTGTAAACTTATTAATTTCCACTTTGTGTGTGTGTGCTTGTGCAAAATGTTTTAATGAGAATTTGCAAATTTGCCAGTAGTAAAATTTCTTCTTTTCTGGAGATTTTTGAAATCCCTGATGGGTTAGCAGGTGCTTCTGTAACATTATTTTGGTCAGTGGTTTACCATCTTCCAGTGAAATTTGTTTTGTTGATTCAAATGAGGTTCTTCCTCACCTCAGTTTTATTCAGTTTTCCCGTTTGACTGGTAAGGCAGAGTTTACAATAAAAACAGGAATCTGCCTTCTGATTTCACCAAAATTTTCAGGTACAACAAAATAATTTGCTTGTTCACAAAACAGTGAAACCTGGATATACTGCTTGAATTTTAACCTCCCTAACTCTATGTTGGAGAAGTGAATGTAGTCAGCAATGTGACTGGCAACTGTGTAAAATGGTGCCGTGCTGTAATCCACACATCAGGGATAGTGGTACATCTGTTTTATAATAATAAAACATTTATTTACCCATCATAAAATAAGGTAAAGCCCCACACCAGGACCGGCGCCAGGGTTTCTTGCGCCCTAGGTGCATGGCCATTTCGCTGCCCCCCGTGCTGATCCCGCGGCACCGGGAGCTGCTGCAGTCATTCCTGCGGAGGGTCCGTTGGTCCGTGGCTCTGGTGGAGCTGCCGCAGGCATGCCTGTGGGAGGTCCACCGCGACGCGGGAGCAGCGCCGTCCGCAGGCATGATGCAAGCAAGCATCACCGGAGCCGCGGACCAACGGGCCCTCTGCAGGAATCCCTGTGGCAGGTCAACCGGAGCCATCTGCTGCCCCCCTGGCAAAATGCCTCCCCCTCAATAATACTGGCGCGCTAAACGATTGCCTAGTCTGCCTAAATGGTAGCGCCGGCCCTGCCCCACACAGTGTTCTGGTCCAAAATTGTTTCTCAAGGCACAGGTCTCTGAGTTCCCTTCCCGTTGGCCAGTTTGTCTCTGTGGCATTGATCCTCCTATCCCAGGATACACACAGGATAAGGGGGTGAAGACTAGATGCACCCCTGCTGGATATAGATAAGCCAGGGAAAGCATATTATCTCACACCAATTCCACAAAGGAAATCCCTTTTAAGAAGTTCCCTGGGGAAGCCATTAGGGCCAGATTGCCAGGAAGCAGGTGAGTTATGTGAAGAGCTGATGTAAAAAGCTGCAGAGACAAATATATTTGCAGGTTCACAGCAACAACTTCTATTGGTCCTACAAAACCCGGGATTTTTGCTAAATATTCTTGAGCTCCATCTGCTGGCACTTTATTAACTAACTATATAGTCTCTTCCTGCAACCGGAATGCTGGGGACCTGTAATTTGTGCACAGATTCAGGGCTTCCTGGAACTCTAAAATTAGAGCAGTTTGTGGTTTGAAGGACACTCAAGTTGGAGGAAACATTGAAATGTGTAAAAACACATTGAACATTTGTTTTCAAAATTATTCTCACTACGCTTGCTAATATAAAAGAGTGGGCCTCATACCTTAAACCATGGCAGCAAGTTACCCTATGTCAGAGTCTGCTACATCTTCCTTTGTGTTGTATTTTTATAGTGGGCTTGGGGCATATATTTTGTGCTCACTGATATCAGATAGTTAAAACAACATTATATAGACTTTTAAGTTGTGCGCCAGTTGTGAAAATCGTTTTACAGTAAGGTCTCAATCTTGCAGCTCTCACATAAATTGTCTCATTAAAGTTAACTGATCACCTGAACTCATTACAACTACTCACCTGAGTAACAGAGGCAGGCCGTAATTTTGAGAATGTCTAATACATGTGTTTTGTTCAATCCAAACAGCTGTTATTAAATGACTTTATATTATTGAAAAAATCTTTAGTGTGAATTAATGTTTCTGACATTATTATTTGGGCTTATCAGGTATTCTGAAAGTTTGCAGAGGCTTGTTTACAAATAACAGTATTCTATTTATTCAGAATTCTTAAGAGTCTGGATTCAGATTTGCCTAAACCTGCTCATTAGACAATGACAGCTGTTTAATAACACTGCTCATGGTTACCAAGTGACCCATCTTGCAACCATGAGTCACACTTTAAACAAAAACAGAAAAAAATACAGTTAGCATTTAGATTTATGCATACTGTCATATGTTGCTGAGTTTAATGGCTGAAGATCAGTTGTCATCCCAAATAGCTTTTGACAAGAATATTATAGTCTCTGTACTTAAGTCTGGTCTTTGTGGATTCTGGGTTATGACATCATATTAACTGGGGGGAGGAGGAAAGAAACTATGTTTAAACTCCCCTTCCCCCCAAATCAGCAAAATAAATACCAGGAGCAATTGCCATTCTCTGAAGAGTACAACAAAACCATAGAAAACAATGTTCTTCACTCCCCAAAAATACAATTAACCATCAAAACAAGTTTCTGTATTTAATAAACGTATATTTACTGAGCAAAAGAACTATCAAAACCGAGCACAATGTTTCTATCCAGGGTTTTCCTCTACTGAAGGTGAGAGTAACATATAAAGCCTAATGATTGGATACCATTTGGATGAAAAGGTATCACTGTATGAACAGTACCTACTGTAACCATTTCATAATGGTTCTTTTATATTGATTAGGGATGTTTTAGATAATAAAACCTGAAAGATTATATATTCAGTTAATTTAATCTGTACTATATTTAATTAAATGCCCAAAGATATGTTAAAACAATGCATTATGATACAGTTTTTAGTTACATGACCACGTAGTATTTCCTTATTCTGTGAACAGGACAGACTATACTCTGGGAGTGAATCAGGGTTGTGTAGTGAATGAGGCTGTTGTCTGTGCAGCCTATGCCTCAATTGTTGCACAAGAACGGTGTGTGGTAAATGAGGAAGGGAACTGAAGAGAAAGGAGAGTCTTGTTGTTAAGGCAGTTGCATGCCATTCTGGAGAACTGGATTCTATCTCTGGCTCTGTCACAGAGTTCCTGTGTGGTGCTGGGCAAGTTACATAGAAATTTTTATAGGTGAGCAGTGTGTGTTCCTCACTGGATTCCTGTGGGTACACAACTTGAGCCACCTGGTCTGATTGTAGATATGCAGTGTGTGCTCACAACTGCAGATGTGGTCATTGGGAGCTCTGCTGTGAACATACGTAGAGTGCTATTAAATGCTATGTACTCTGAAAAAGGAGACTCTGGGCTTCTCAAATTTTCAAACACTCTGTTGCGAATTTGATCATTTTTGCTTTAATCGTACATCAGTTCCCTGTGTGTCAAATGGGGATAATAAATATCCCCTCAAAGTGGTATTGTGAGGATTAATGAATTTGTGTTTGTAAAGATCTCAGATACTACAATGACAGCATCTAGAAAAGCCCACGAAGAAATTAATAATTCTGCCACCAGTACAGGATTTGAATGGTATGAAATACCTAATTCATGGGTCTACATATTACATGATTGATTATAAAAAGAAAAGTCAACTGGTGCTCATTCAGTGCGTGCTGCCCTGTATACTGGATGTGGCCGAAGGTCTGATGGAAAAAATAGTATGTGATCCTAGAAATCTGTTGGCCACGGAAAAATGCGGAATTTGCGTTTTTACAGAGAATCCTTAGTTTTTTCATTTGGGGGGGGGAACCCAACAACAATAGAACCCTGTTTATCCAAGCCCCCATTATCTGGGTCTCCACGTTAACAAAAAAAAGGGCTGACAGCCGAACTCCACCGCTCAACAGAAAAGTATTGGGCATATGTAAGAAATACAAATTGCAGATCTATTAATTATATTTTATTATAATGATTGATGGCACTGGTGGGCTTCAAACTTGCTTAAAAATTGTAGATATATCAATAAAACGTTGTGTTCAACTAATACCTATATAGTGGCTAGGGAAACTAAAATTGCATTTCAAACATGAAAAAACACCAATTTTTATGGGGGGTTTTAATCAGAATTTTGGGCTTTTTATCATGGAAAACTAGGATCCCTGGTGATCATGTAGCTAAAGAACATCATAATGCATACATACAAGGGAGCAGAATAAAGGTTGCAAAGACAGCCTTCATTCTGCTATTTCCTAATTATTGAGTTCTTGACTTTGCAATCTTAACATTCTTTTAATGTTGGGGGTTTTATGTAATTTCCTATGTTTTTTAAAAAAACTTAAACATTGAAAAAACAAAATTTCCATCATGTGAATCCATATTGACCTTGCATATTGGTCTTCAGCAGAGTTGGGATGCTTACATATGACAGAGTCCTACCAGCTGTCCCTTGAGTTAACTGAGTAACTGGTAGCAGTAGAAGGCTGTTATCTTCTATGAGGACCTGCCCCAGAAAGAGATAAAGACACACTTTGTTTGTGGGTTTTACAGCTGTTTACGGTGAATAGAAGGTTGAGACTCAGAAATAATGGTTAGTTCCAGGTTCTGTAGGGGAATGTTTTCTAATAGTTATAAACACTTGTTCCCCCTTTCCCTATCAACTTCTACTCCTAACCCATTCCCCTGCTGCCATATTCAGCTCCTACTAATTCCAACCATTTTAGCTGAAATTTTAAACCCCCCCAAACCATAAGGCAAATATCCAACATTTAATTTCTTATGCCCTTTGAAATCTAAGTTCATACTCTGTATAGTCTCCCAGTCATGCCTATCAATTGTTCTGCATTTTGCAGGATGTTTTTCAGTCATTTTCTGGCCCAGGTCCATGCTTTGAGTTCCATGACACTTATTCTCTCAAAGAGGTAAAGAAATATCCCTTTCAACAACTGGCCTCTGTAGCAAGACACATGTAAGTATTGCTGCTGGCAGTGGTTCTCAACTAGGGGTATGTAGAGGTCTTCCAGAGGGTACATCAACTCATCTAGATATTTGTCTAGTTTTACAGCAAGCTACATAGAAAGTACTAGCGAAGTCAGTACAAAGTAAAATTTCATGTGGACAATGACTTGTTTATACTGTTCTATATACTATACACTGAAATGTAAATACAGTATTTATATTCCAATTGATTTATTTTATAATTATATGGTAAAAATGAGAAAGCAAGCAACTTTTCAGTAGTAGTGTGTTGTGACACTTTTTGTTAATTTTTGTTTGATTTTGTAAGCAAGTAGTTTTTAAGTGAGGTGAAACTTGGGGTACACAAGACACATCAGACTCCTGAAAGGGGAACAGTAGTCTGGAAAGGTTGAGAGCCACTGGCTGCTGGATTCAGAGAGAAAGTGGGGGACTCCTCTTGGATGCATGCATGTCTCTGTGTATCATTGCTTTCTTGGTAAACAAGCCAAGCAGAAAAGGAAAGAATAGTAAGTAGAGAAATTGGAAACCATTTTTTCTTTATTTGCATAACAAAAGGTCCCATGTTTTTATCCCCTCATTCTGGGATTCAGTGTCCCACCTCTCAGGGACTTAAGATGTTTGCTACAAGTACACTGCATAACTGGTTTTGATTGTGTAACCCTTCTGCTCCTCTGAGTTGGCAGCAACAAGGGCCGGGTTCAGTATCCAGGGGTTCCATTTCAGTAACACAAAGCATAACCGGCTCGAGCCCCCACCCAGTGACCTGGGACACTTACATGCCACACCCTCCTGGGCGCCTCTAGGAGGCAATACTTCCCCTCTCACAAGCACGGAGTTTGAGTGTAGCAAAATCTTTTTAATAAAGGAAGGAATCAATGCGGCATCCCTTTGGAGAAACACCATAAACAGAGTTATAACACAAACCATAAACAAAAACTCTCACCCCAAGTACATTTGGCAATGTCCTTTTCCCCTCTAGGTCTTAAGTCCAATCACTCCAAACAAACAACCCAAAAAGTATCTGGTCAATGCCATCCAGAATTCAAGAGCTATCTGTAGGTCCTCCCCAGCCTGGGTGAAAGGGCACCTTACATGTACAGGGCCAACTGCCCTGCATCTCATGGTTCTGGTTCGCCTTCTCCACAAACTGCTCGCCTTTACCAGCTGCTCCACTCTGCTCCTCGCTGTCCTCACAAACTGCTCCGCTCCACCAGCTGCCCGTGAGCTGCTCCAGTTGTCCCTGCAACTGCTCTGCTTGCTTGCTCCGTGGGCCACTCCACCCGTTCCAAGCTACTCCACTCTGCACGCCTCAGCTCCACAGCTGTCCTGTGGTCGCTTCAGCCACTCACAACTGCCCTCCACTCCGCAATGCTCTGTTCTGCAGTATAGCTTCAGTCCCCACTAGTTAGCACAGTACTCAGTGCTCCCAGCTCAGTAATTTCAGCTCTTTTGCAATTTCAACTTTTAGTGATCTCAGCACATAGCAGGAGCCCCAGTGCTAGTGCACCATTACCCCAAGTGAGTTCAGCTCGTAACCTGTATCTAGATTCTAAGGGAATAAAAAAAGTCACACTGATATTCCACAATGGAAAGAGGAGGGTGGAACTGGTGCATCTGGGCTTCCACAAGGAGATTGCACTACCAGGCACAAATACCTGCCCCACCTTCTCTCAATTCAGTGGGTTTGAACCCATGTCCCTTGTCTAGCAAGTACACCCAACTGAGGTTGAGTCATTTCTGTCACAAAGCAGTCACACAGCTCCCCATTCACACTAGTCATAGGTGACAAACTTTTTTTTTCCTCCTGCCCCAATAACAAAGAAATTGGGGATCCCAGAGCTGTTAAAATCACCATCCCAAGCTGCTGTGGGCTTATGCTAAGTTGAGGGTAGATGCCAATGCAAATCTGTCCACACCTTTTGAGATTCTTGACATTCTTTCCACGCTGCCCACAGTTCACCACCAGATGTCAGGATACAGCTCATCCTGACTCTGCTTACAATTGTTTTTCTTGTCAGTATTAATTGCCCAGTTTAATATATCTCATCACTTACAGGAAGGGCCTTAGGCCAAAACCTTGTGCTGGGATTATTATCTTCTCTTAATGTTAGTAAATAAATGTTTTACTATTGTACGATGCTATTTTGATGGTTTTACTTCTATTAAGACTGAGTTAATTAAATGTTGGGAGTTGCTTAGATTAAAAAAACAATTGGCTAGCAAAACTACTGAACTGTAATGTATATGCCAGGATAAGTTAACTTCCTTCATAACAATAAAGGGTCTGATTCATTTTTTTTAAAAGGATGCTGAACACCTGCAACTCCCATTGACTTCAACTGGATTTGTTGGTGCTCAGCTCTCTGCAAAGCAGGCCCTAAACAAGTCCATTTCATTTACTGAAATATTAGTTTAGGACCTTTGATATCCTGGGCTCAGGTCACCGCAGCTGGACAGAAAGGAGCAATTGTTAATCCTGGCTCCAGAAAGGCCCTTGTTTCTCCAGGAGAGTTATCATTGAGGAAGGGCGGGCATGTTTCGCATTACTTGTCTCTTGTGGGGTTCTGCTAGTTTAAGTTATTGTTTGAATTCCTTAGCAGCTGAAGATGCATTGAATTGGCACATCCCTGGCTACCCCAGACACATCCCTGCCTGGAACTGCAGAGCCCCCCTCCATCCCAGTAGGAGTTGTGTGTGCGTTGTGCTGCTGGATCCCTTCCTTTGAGCTGACTTTCCACCAATGAGAGGAATGAGATGAAATAAATCCAATTTCTCAGAGCTGAGGGAGTTTATAATACTTCCTATTACTGTACAGTAAATTAGGAAAAAATTGGCAAAATAGGTCAATTCATCAGTACCACTGTACAGGATCTCTGAAGATTGGGGTTTTGAGAGCATAAAATCCATTCTACTTTTAAATTAAATGTGAAAATGAGTACCGATATTTGTGCACATCACAAAACTACCATACCATTTGTCATAGCAAAATCTGATGCTTATTTAAAGTCCTAGATGACACTAGGACTAAATTGCTCACGAGGGAAAGCTCTAACTTATGCAAGCAGTCGTTAGCACTACCTACATGAGCAAGTACCACTCCGTGAGTAGAGATTTACAGGATAAGCTCATGACTTGTGATATCTTCTCAGAAGACCATACGTGCCCACCCCTAGGATCTTTCGGGACTCAGAAAAGAGGCCAGAGCCAAGTATAGTATGAGAGTGTCCTATCAGCCCGTCACTTCCATGGGCACTAGATTCATCCAATTTATTAGAAAACTCCCTAAAATATCCAGCCTTTCATTTGACTCTTCAGAGCTAGAAATATATTTAGTAACACACTAAAATGTTTTATAAAGCTAAAATATATGATTGGCTGCCTTATGAGTCCACTCATGGAGAAGAATATTCAAGCATCTATGTTAATGTAGTGCAGCTGCATTCATCTTAATGCCATGTTCATTTTAATTTGTTTTGCAGAATTCCTGCATATTGTGTGACTTAGATGTGGTTGATCTAAATGAAAGTAAGAAAAAGAGAACTTGCTGCCAATTGTGAAATGTCACCTGCACTTCTGTCTTACTTCAGGAAATGTTAACGATTTCATAGGAATACACAAAGGTGTTAAAATGAATTTGATTATTTAGGCAATTTGTGTATGTTACAGAAATCTTGCTGCTATAAGTATTGACATTTACAATGCTACAATACTATATATACATGAATGTTCTATTTCCTAGTTTTTAAAGTGAAGTTAAATCAATTATTTGCATTTAGGACCTTTATGACCAGCACAGTGGGACTATTCATATATGCCAGTGTTTTCAGGAATGGGACCTAAATGTACAATCCTTCTCTTGTTGAAGTTAATAGCTGCCTTAATTTTTTTTTCTTTGTCTGTCTCTTCACATAGTGAACCCTACAACAAGGGCCCCTCAGACATGCAACCCTCTGATCTAAATGACCAATTTAAAATATTCCCAAGGTTTCCAATACAGTCTGAATTAAGTTTAAATTAGAGACGTTATCAATTAAATTAGAGACCATAACTGAGATTCTGCCGTGTCCTTGGGTGGTCGCTTAACATACGTTTCTGGATAGTTTTGGAGTGGGTTTTTTTTTGAGGTGGGGGGGGGAATTGATTGTTTGGTTTTTGTTTGTTTTTTTCCAATGTAAAGCGTTTGTATTGTTTTGTAATACCAGTGCAAAATGAGGTGTAACAGGACCAAAAGAGAAAAGAAAAACTTATCTAATGTACATAGATTATACAGACTTTAGAATGAAGAAAAAAACAGAAGGTGATAAATACATGTCTTTACACTAATGTAATGTTACACACTGTGTGTAGAACACCAAATAATCAATTATTATTATTTACTGGACTCTCAATGTTAAGAAAAAGACTTCATCATGTTACACATGGATGTATGCATCCTCTTAATTTGTAAATCAGAACAATGGAATGTTTCCAGTGGTCAGTAGATTGTTGATAAGAAGTTTATAGTTTTGTAAAATAATTGTAGTGGAATATTTTCAGTATGTTAAAGTTTTCTAATGTTCTTATCAATTTGTTCCTTTATACTAGATGATCTGAGTATTAATAAAAGTATATTCAGTGGTAATTAAGTTTTTGTGGCCTTTTAGTCTATACACTATCACTTTCTCCCAGTATAAATACATTGAAAATCTGATTCCTGCTCTAAGTAGAACCCATTTTTGTACTGGTATTATAGCACTGACTTCAGTGGAGTAACCCCTGATAATATACAAGTATAAGAAGAACAGAATCAGATCCTGGGTGTTCTTTTTTAATTAAGAACAACCACTTCACACACACACAAATCAAATAAAAAATATTAAGCTGAGGGAGTGCTGTTAATTTGTTTTGATTTGGTTAATTATAATGATTTTTGACATGGGAGTTATGTATCCCCAGTTGATTGTTAATTTAATTGGTTCTCCCATGTCTTTATGAATGAATGTTTTGCCAAATTCTGCTGTCAGTTACAGCAGTAAAAATCCAGAGTAATTCAGTTGATTTGTTGTTCTGGGTTATCACTGGTAAGTGAGAACAGAATTTGGACAAGAAATTGTAAACAAAGAAATGGGGCCAAAATCTGCTCTGGTTACACCAATGAGCAGTGGATCTGCACAGATATAACTTAGGGCCATATTTGGTCCATACCAAACACAGGTAACATTTCTATATCTTAACCAAGATTTAGAACGTGGGTACTTTCTTTTACTGGTTACTCCAGATCATTTTATCCTCTGTTATAAGAGGGTGACAGTCACTGTCCACGTTAGGGAGAAACAATTCTTTCCTTAGTTCCCCAGTACACAGTAGGAATCTGCCCAGTGCTTCATCCCTTTTAGATAGTGCAGTCTCCTCCACCTGGGTTACTGCCCAGCTCAACACTGTGATATGAAAAGGGTGTGCATTTTTCCTGCTTCTTCGGGATGATTTTTTTCATCTGCTGATGATAGGATGGAGCAATCCCTCCTCTTAGGTAACTACTGTTGCAGCTCTGGTAAAGCTCCCCCTGCTGGACACTCACTAGGCTGCTCTATTTGGGTCCCACCATGATGGACCCTTGTGGTTTTATGCTTCGCTTGGTCTGAGAAGGATGCAACATGGGTTCTTTGACCTCTCTGTTAGAAAAGAGTCTTTGAGGTTCAGCTATCCTAGGTGCCCAGGACCAGTGCTGTTCCCGCAAGACACCCCTGTAGCTTGAGCACAGTTGTTCCCAGAACTCCAACCTGTGAATACTTTGGTTTACAGTTTACCTCTCCAGGCACATGATAGTTGAAGCACATAACACATAGACTTTGAAAAGATTTTGAACACAATAGCTCTTTATTTTAGATAGCACAAGAGAAAAGTAGTTTGTCTGATCAAAACAATAAAACAGATGTATGCATTTTTCTACCACAGTTTCCTCACCATGTTAAACATTGTTTGGGATTTGGAGAGAGTTCTCTGGGATGTCCAGGATCATCCTTCCTGTACATGGGCTTCTTGCATCATGGAGTCAGTCCTTCTCGCTCACTATGATATCTCTTCTCACCTCCTCTAGCCAGCCCAGCTTCTTTTAGAAGGAAAAGGTCCCCTCTGCTACAAAACTGGACCCCTTTGTTCCTTTCTTTTGTCTCAAGCCTCATTAGTCTTTTTAAAGTCCTGGTCTGTCACTTTTTTCTCCTGCTTGGGGATTTTCCATTCTCTACTCCCCTCCTAGATAAACTTGACTGAATAGGTTTTCCAGCTCAGACACCGTCTTTAGCATATCCATTGTTCAGCCAGTGTCCGGATGTTAAGATTAACGACTTCTTTTGTTCTATTGCTTCTTCTTGATAGGATGGGTGAAACATGTTAGGGACCCTGTCAGCCCATAGTTGCCTCACTACACATTGAAGCATTCATTCAATGATATAGCAATTACAAATTCTGGTTAATTTTATGGAAGTTGTACCTGAACTGATTTCCCGGATTATCACAGATACTATGATTGTTTCAGGACCATGTACAAAGAAATGATTCACTAAGGGAAGAAGGCTTCCATACTCAAGTCTTCCAACTCCAATACCATCCAAAGACCAGGGACAATTCAACCCTCTTCAATGGGCACACTTTATTCTTCAAGTGCTTGCTCATATCCATTCCAGTTAGGTGCGTGTGCGCCGCACACATGTTCGTCGGAAGATTTTTACCCTAGCAACACTCAGTGGGTCGGCTGGGCACCCCCTGGAGTGGCGCCACTATGGCACCGGATATATACCCCTGCCGACTCAGCCACCCTTCAGTTCCTTCTTACCACCCGTGTCGGTCGTTGGAACAGTGGAGCGCGGCTTAGCTGACCTCCTCTTCCCTAGCTACTCGTAGTTCTCGTGTATATAGTTATATAGTTATAATCTTTTTATATATATATTTATATACTTTTACGTTTTTTCTTTACTAGCATAGTTAGTTTAGTAATAGTTAGCGGGGTTCGGGGAGTAGCCCCTTCCCCGCAACTGGTACCGGAGTCCATGCCCGGCTCACCGGTTCTTAAACTGTGCTCGGTCTGTCACAAGCCAATGCTGACAGGAGATCCGCACAACTCCTCTTTTAGGTGCCTCGGGGAATCACACTTCACAGCTAAGTGCCCCATTTGCAAGGCTTTTAAGCCGAGAACAAAATGGAGTGGGACTTTCACTTACCCTCCACCTTCTGCACCAAGCGCTGGCCACTCGGCGGGCAGAAGCGCCTCCCTGGCACCGGACACCGCCAGCACTGCCAAGGCCTCTCGATACCGGCCAGCGCCGAAGTTGACTCGGCACCACTCCCTCTCTCCGAGGTTGAGAGAGCCCACAACTCCTCCTGCCAGTGCCTGACAGCTCCCAGGCATGTGCCGTGGTTTAGCTCCCTGCTTCTGCTGCTTCCGTGCCAATTGCACCACAGCCAGAGAGCTCGTCTAAGTTGGATTGCCCGGCACCGACACCAGCAGAGGCACCGAAGATATCGGCACTGTTGATTCTGGTCCCACAGGGCCGTCAAATCCAGTGCCTGACTGCTCCCCGGCACGCGCCATGGTTGAGCTTCCTGCTCCTGCTGCTTCTGTGCCAACTGCACCGCAGCCAGAGAGCTCGTCTAAGTCGGATTGCCCGGCACCGACACCTGCCGAGGCACCGACGATGTTGGCACCATCAGTCCCGGTCCCACAAGGGCCGTCGAATCCAGTGCCTGACTGCTTCCCGGTGCACACTGTAGTTGAGCTCCCTGCTCCTGCTGCTTTCGTGCAAACTGCACCACAGCCAGAGAGCCTGTCTAAGCTGGATCACCCGGCACCGACACCTGCCGAGACACTGATGAGGTCGAAACCGTCGATCCCGGTCCCACGAGGGCCATTGAATCCGGTGCCTGACAGCTCCCCAGTATGCGCTGTGGTTGAGCTTACTGTTTCCTCCACGCCGGAGACATTCCCAACGGTGAGGGATCTCATTGTCATGACAGAGTAGATGCTGCCTGAACCCTCGGCACCGCCGGTGCGGGTAATACAGTCTCTTGGCAAGCCTCCCTTGATACGACCATCCTCTGTCGGCACAGCAGAGCGGCACCGTTCATGATCACGGTCCCACAGACGCTCCAGGTCCCGTCCGCACTCCTGCTCCCGACACCACTTGCAGTACCGATGCTGTTCTCCTCGGTACAGGTCGCACTCGCCGCACTGGTCGGTGTCCCACTAATCTCGGCACCGTTCCGGCTCCCAGCACTGCTACAGGCACAGTGACTCCCGTAGCCACTCCCGACCTCGAGATCTCGGTCTACCTCCCGGCACCGCTCTGGTCACAGGTCCGGATCTCGTTCCAGGTACCTGTACTCCTTCCGGTACCGGTCCCCGGTGCCGAGTTGGGCAAGGTCCGGTAGAGTCAGAGACTCTGCCCATGATCTTTCAGTACCTCCATGGCCATCTGGACACACATCAGTGTCTTCGCACGCGGACAGCTCTTATGCTCAGGATCACGATTCTGGTGTGCCCACCAACAACCTGAGAGCCCATCAGGACCTCCTAAGGAGGGTAGCACTCAATGCGGACCTCCAGGTGCAGGAGGTCCCGGAGGTAGGGGACCCAGTAGTGGACATTCTATCGGCTGTTGCCCCACTAGAGGGGCCCTACCCATTTATTTGGACCATCCAGGTGAATGCCGATACTCTATGGAGGGTACGACTACTTGTATATCCGTCTTCCTCCCTGCTCACTAGTCATTCAGTCTGTTAAGGAAAGGGAACGGCGTGGCCAGCAGGCACCAGCCCCGAAATCAAAGGAGGCTAGGCGAATGACCCTGCTCGGCCGCGAGGTGTACTCTGCAAGGGCCTTATAGCTCTGCGTGGCAAATCAATAACCCTTGCTTAGCCCCTATAATTATAACACCTGGATGACGGTGGATAAGTTTATGGAGCTTCTCTATCAAGACTCCCGCCAAGAGTTCACTGCCCTCTTGGAGGAAGGGAAAAAGGTGGCCAGAGCTTCCCTCCAGGCCTCGTTACCATGAGGAGCATCTCATGGCTTCAGGTTTCAAACCTCCAGTTGGAGCAGCAGTATACCATTCACGACTTACCATTTGATAGTAAAGGCCTCTTTGCGGTGAAGTCAACCCCAGGCTGCAAAGCCTGAAGGACAGCAGGGTCCTAATGCTCTCTCTTGGCGTGCATACGCCAGCGATCTCATGAAGGCCTTTCTGTCCCCAGCCACACCGCCATACTCTGTGTCTAGCCACAGATAGGACTTTGGCAGACAGTGCGGCTGAGGTGGTCGCAGACAACCGTCAGGACCCCTAGAGGGCCAAGATCGAGGTCCCTCGCAATCACCACTGGGACCAAAGACGAACTTTCGAAGGTGCGCCCGAGGGCGGCGTACCAGTTACAAACGGGATCCCACTCCTACTTCTTCTTGCGTGGTCCCAGTTAACTTCAGTTCACTGGCTCCTACACATGGTGGAGTATGGGTGCCACCTCCAATTTGTTCCAACCCTGTCCCTCTTCAGGGACTCCTCTCAAGAGCAATTCCTCTTACAAGAAGTGCAGTCACCGATGGACGAAAGGGGCGAGGGGCTTTACTCCCATTATTCCCTAATTTCCAACTCGTACGGAGGTCTCAGACTTATCCTAGACCTACGAGGACTCAACCAGTTTATGATAAGGTTGAAGTTCCGCATGGTATCCCTGGGAACCATTATCCCGTCTTTGGGTCCTGTAGACTGGTATGCCGCCCTCGATATGAAGGACGCGTACTTTCACATCGCCATCTTCCCTCCGCACAGGAGATACCTCCGCTTTCTAGCCAATCGTTGGTACTTCCAGTTTATGGTCCTGCTGTTTGGCCTTTCTGCAGCCCCACAGGCATTAACCAAGTGTATGGCCGTAATCGCCACCCACCTCCGCCGATGTCGGATATGCGTTTTCCGTATCTGGATGATTGACTTATCTGAGGAGACTCCGAGACACAAGTCACTCAGCATGTGGGCATTGTCAAGGACCTATTCACACGTCTAGGCCTGATGATCACTATGGAAACATCCACTCTGGTTCCCATGCAGAGGTTAGACTTCCTAGGAGCTATCCTGGACTCTGACCTAGCCGGAGCCTGCTTACCACAGCCGTGGTTTCAGGCGATGGCATCAATCATCTGAGGTCTGCAGACTTTCCCAACGACCTCAGCTCGCACTTGTCTCGGTCTCCTGGGTCCCATGGCTGCCTGCAAGTTTGTAACCAAACAAGCCAAGCTCCTGCCTCTTCCTCTCCAAGTTTCGGCTCAAATCGGCGTACGCCCGGACAGGGGCCCAATGGTCACGATGTCACCATTCCCTCGAGCACCCTAGGCTCCCTAGAATGGTGGCTAACTCCCTCCCTGGTGTGGGCAGGGATCCGTTCCATCCGCCCACCCTCACTGTCCCGACGACGGACGCATCATCTCCTCGGCTCAGGTGTTCACCTCAGTCACCTTTTGAGCTTATGGCCTTTGGTCTTCTCAGGAGCTGGCGTTCCACATCAATGTCAAAAATGAGAGCAGTCCACCTGCGTGTGCCAGGGTTCCAGCAGCAGCTGCGAGGCCGTGGTGTCTCAGTGGTACAGCCAACACGACGGCCATGTGCTACATAAACAACCAGGGAGAGACAGGGCCTCCTCTTTGTCAGGAGGCCATCCATCTCTGGGACTTGCATAGCTCCACTCGATAAATCTGGTAGCGTCCTTTCTCCCAGGCGTTCGGAACGCCTTGCCGCTTCGACTCAGCAGGTCTTTCCTGTCTCACGAGTGGTCGCTCTGCACGCTGTGATGCATTCTGTTGCCAGACGTGGGGATTTTTCCCCACATAGACCTGTTCACTTACCGTGAGAACAGGAGATGTCCGAGGTTCTGCTTCTTCAAGTCTCTCCCCGGATCGATCTTGGGCGTTTTCCTCATGCTGTGGAAGGGCCAACTCCTTTATCCTTCACCATTCCCCTGGCTCATTGGTCCTGCTCAAACTTCGCAGGGGCAGGGCGCGCATCATCATGATCACTCCAGCATGGTCCAGGCAGCCCTGATACACCATGTTGCTACCTGTCAATAGCCAACCAATTACCCTGCCACTCCACCCAGACCTCATAACTCAGGACCACGGCAGGCTTCGCTACCCGGACCGCAGTCTCTCACCTCACGGTGTGGCTGCTGCTGACTAAATCGAGGTAGCAGGAAGCCTCAACCTGGTCAACTTACTTGGCCAAGCGGAAGCGTTTCTCCCACAGGTGTGAAACGCTTAATCTTACTCTTGCTGAGGTCTCGATCCCCTCTATTTGGACTACCCTCTGGCCTACAACAGCAGGGCCTACCAGTGTCACGCGGAGGTACACTTGGCAGCCATCTCTACCTTCCACCCAGGCTAAGGTGGTTGTTCCGTGTTCTCACACTCTATGGTTTCAAAGTTCCTCAAGGGCTTGGAGCGCTTACACCCTCAGGTACGCCGCCCCCAACCTGGGACCTCAACCGGGTTTAACCAGACTTATGTCTCCCCCATTCGAGCCATTAGTGACCCGCTCGCTGCTATACCTGTCTTAGAAGACAGCTTTCCATAGCCATTACATCGGCCAGACGAGTTTCGAGCTTAGGGCTTACGAGTGGTTCCGCCGTAACTATGTTCCAAGACAAGGTGCAGTTACGACCACACCCGGCTTCCTCCCTAAGTGGTTTCAGATTTTCATGTTAACACACTCACGCAATGGGGTCAACAATTGCACTCCCTGACGTCTGTAGAGCGCGCACTTTATATTGAGCGACAAAGCCATTTCGTAAAACGCCCCAACTCTCGGTCTCAGTAGCAGACTGAAGAAAGGTCTACCTGTTTCCTCTAGAGGATCTCATCTTGGGTGATGATGTGCACCCACACTTGTTATGATTTGGCTCACATTCCCCAAGCCACATCACCGTGCATTCTACCAGGGCTCAGGCTTCATTTGCCGCTTGCTGGCTCGTGTACTACCCACGAGATCTATCGCGCACTCCATGGTCCTCGGTCCATACCCTTGCTTCACATATGCTCTGGTTCAACAGTCAAGAGATGCTGCAGCCTCTGGCTCAGCAGTTTTACATTCTGCCACATTCACTCCGACCGCCACTCCTCAATAAGGCTTGGGAATCACCTAACTGGAATGGATATGAGAAAGTACTTGAAGAAGAAAGACGGTTACTCACCTTTGTAACTGTTGTTCTTCAAGATGTGTTGCTCATATCCATTCCAAACCACCCTCCTTCCCCTCTGTCGGAGTAGCCGCAAGAAGGAACTGAAGGTGGCTGGGTGGCAGGGTAATATCCGGCGCCATAGGCGCGCCACTCAGGGGGCGCCCAGCCGACCCACCGAGTGTTGCTAGGGTAAAAATCTTCCGACGAACATGCATGTGGCGCGCGCACACCTAACTGGATGGATATGAGCAACACATCTCGAAAAACAACAGTTACAAAGGTGAGTAACCGTCTTTCTTTGCACTGTTATTAGATATGACAAAAAAAAGGAAGACATGCCTGCTGGGACTCATCTAAACAGAATCGTAGAACTGGCACAAGAATTACCAGTGACTCAAAGGACGATATTTTGGACTATATCTTTATTTGCTTTTAAATTATGTTTTCCTTCAGAGATTGGGTGAGTGACAGTATCATTGATGCAAATTAAGCAGTGGGTGTTTGTGGAATAAATTAGTTTTAAGGAGGATTTGAATGGAGAAGCGTGTGTCAGACACCACTTAGGTTGTTCAAAGCATAAAGGACAACATGGAGAAGGCAGGTGTCCCACATTTTTCCCACAGATCCCTCTATGGCAGTGCGTCAAGTTTCTTTCCCCAGTTTGAACTTTAGAGTACAAAAGTGGGGAACTGCATGAACACTTCTAAGCTTAATTCTAGCTTAGATCTGGTACACTGCCACCAGCCAGAATTAGTGTCTGGCACACTTTCTGTTCCAAACCTTCCTGGAACAAAGATCCAAACCCTTGGATCTTAAAACAAGGAGAAATTAACCATCCTCCTCCTTTCCCCCTAGACTTTCCCTCCCTGGGTTGCCTTGAGAGGCTTCACACAGATCCAAACTCCTTGGATCTTAAAACAAGGAGGAATTAACCACCCCTCCTCCTTTCCCCCACCAATCCCTGGTGAGTTCAGACCCAATCCCTGGATCTTAAAACAAGGAAAAATCAATCAGGTCTTAAAAAGAAATCTTTTAATTAAAGACAGAAAAAGTAAAAATTATCTCTCTAAAATCAGGATGGAAAATGTTTTACAGGGTAATCAGACATATAGACCAGAGGGACCCTCCCCCTGCCCCCAGCCTTAGATTCAAAGTTACAGCAAATAGAGGTAAAAATCCTTCCAGCAAAAAGAAACATTTACAAGTTGAGAAAACAAACATAAGACTAATCCGCCTTGCCTGGCTATTACTTACAATTTGAAACATGAAAGACTGATTCAGAAAGATTGGAAGCCTGGATTGACTCTGGTCCCTCTTAGCCCCAAGAGCGAACAAACAAGAAAAAAACACAAACAAAGACTTCCCTCCACCAAGATTTGAAAGTATCTTGTCCCCCTATTGGTTCTCTGGTCAGGTGTCAGCCAGGTTTACTGAGCTTCTTAACCCTTTACAGGTAAAAGAGACATTAACCCTTAACCATCTGTTTATGACACAGTGGTTCTCAACTTTTATGGGCTCAGGACTTATTTGTAAATGTTTATTGTTGCAACCCAGGAAACAGTCTTGGGGCAGAGACCCTGTCGTGGTTTTGATTGCATCTTGCTTGGCACTCACCGCACAGTGGTGGCTCCTGCAGCTCCTGTGCTGTCGGGCTGACTGGGCTTGGCTCTCTGCTCCAAGAGTTGCAACCTCCAAGATTGCAGCACCACTCAGGTTTGGCCCCGCCCTCCTGACTGGACCAAATTTGTGGGAGTGGAGTTGTGACCCGACTCATGGGGTTGCAGTGCCACTCAATCAAATTTGGCCTACTTGGACTCCTGTCATCAAGATGACTGGACCAAACCTGAGTGGCATTGAGACCCTAGAAGTTGCAGTACCTGGAGCAGGAAAGTAAGCCCAACCAGCCCCATGGGCCAGGAGCTGCCATGCGACCTTTTGAAACATTCTAGCAAATTGATTTTGGGTCCTGATCTATAGATTGAGAAATCCTGCTCTATGGCACCTTGTATGAGCAAAGGTTACAATGCTGAGGTGGAGCCAGGCTATCATTCAGATGAATTTTACTAAGAAGATAAGAAAAATATTCTCTTTCAAAGCACCAGAACCACCAGATATCACATAGACCCAGAACTTTAATGTACAATTTCAGGCCCATTTCATTTGTGTATGGCCCTGCAGACAAGTTTTAGCCACAGAAGGATCAAGCACTTCATTAAAATCCCCAGAAATTACAACAGGGATATTAGGTTCTCCATGTAATGTAGTAAAGCCTATGAAGGTTTCGGGATCAAACGTTAGGTCCATACATATTACAATGATTAGTTCAGATACCTTTGTGTTTATTTTCAGGATTAAAAATCTGCCCTGATTATCTGAAATTGACTCAGAGAATGTTACTGTCAGTGCTTTATAGAAGATTATGGCTACCCCTCTAGATGTGAATGACAAGCAGCAAGACACTGTTTCTTCTACCCAGTCATGTTCTACATTAACAGTCCTATCTGTGGTCAAGGGTGTCTCCAGCAAAAGCACTACATCTGCCTTTGTTCTCTTTAATAATGAGTACACTTGTTTTCTTTTAATTGGAGTGTTGAGTCTCTTTACATTCCAGGAAATAAAATTGAAATTCATGACCAACATTTTTCTCATGTGATCTTACAAATGAGGGGAATGGAATATTTGTGTCATTTGCTCTATTACATATTTGTGTCATTTGCTCCCTTCACGCAATCCCATGAAAGCAGGGACACAGATTTTGGATTACCTTGCCAGATGCTCAGCACTTGTCAGATTGCTGCCAAATAAGGTAGGTGCAGAAGACTTGGGGGAAGGCATCAACATTAGATGCAGCCATCTAGTGAGGCTTGCTGTAAATCAGTCATGTCATTTTTCTGACTATGAAGATCAGGAGAGAGGAAAGGGGAAGAAAGATGCGTTGGGCAAGATAATGGGAACAGGACACACAAGAACCAAATAGAATATAACAAAAAGGAAAAAACAAAATAATTTACGGGAATGTATGAGCATTCATGTAATTGGCAACGCATGTTGAAAGGACATCTCTAACTATGCATAGCTAAACCCTTTTCATACTTCAGGGGGACAGGTGTAGGTAGCCTGTCACTACTCTCGGGGGTCCAAAAATTGTTATAAATAACAACCCCACATGGGAAATATCCCCAACAAAGGGGATGTATGGGGAATATTTGAAGTCCATAATGTAGCAAATTTCCCAAAGGTGGTTATAGCCGTCTCTGAGATTGTGTAGGATGCATAGGCTCAGAAGAGTTTTGGATCAGGGACTCTGTGTTTAATTACAAGCAGCAGATTCTTGTAAAGTCAGAGTTCCCTTGTGGTGGTAATTTTCTGCTGGAGTTGCCATTCCCTATATTTCAAACCGTTTACAACCACTAAACAATCCAACAACTGTTACCCCAACCTTAAGTGCAAGTAGCTAAACCAGTGTCCCCAGACACACAGTCTTGCAGCAATATAAGGAAATAAGCTGGCATGATTGTAGGTAGCTTCCCTTACTATAGTCTCTAGGTCCATGCTGCAGGTCTGCACCAGCAACGGCATGGCACAGTCCAAATCAGAGGAGACCACCTTCTGTTCTCAGGGTTCTCAACAATGTGCAAATACCCTGACTCACTCCTGCCTGCCTACCTTAAAAGAGGCTGGCCTTCCCTGCATCCAGGGCCGGCTCCAGGCACCAGTGCAGCAAGCAGGTGCTTGGAACGGCCAATGGGAAGGGGCGGCACATCCAGGTCTTCGGTGGCAATTTGGCGGCGGGTCCCTCAGGAAGTGCTGCCGATCATGGCTATTTCTCCCCCACCCCGACCCCCCTGCTTGGGGCGGCAAAATCCCTGGAGCTGGCCCTGTCTGCATCGAGCCACCTGATGCTTGCTAAGAAAGGGTTCAGAATGAATTTGTTGTAGTTCACCAATGTGGTGTTAGGGGATGAGGAAGCCATGTTTTATGTTTCTACTCCCTCAGCATCAGACAGCTCATTAAAGCAATCACAGACACAACGATTCACAGTTAGCAGGGTGTTATGTTACATATTCATACATAGCATTACATATTCATTAGTAGGACAGTCCATGCATGTCCGTGCCATATTGTCATAATTCAGAACGCCCTGTAGAAAACACACAGCCTATATATGGGTCCCACTTCACCACATCCAGCTATGAGCAAAGGTGGTGAGCTGTCAATATAATGGGAGTGAGTTAGGCGTGCAAGAATGCCAAGGCAAACAAAACACCAGCAGTTGGTGTAACCTGGAACAAAACACACCAAAAGTCATTTCTAAGTTATTTATGAAGCTCTCTGGCTCCCGAGGTTTTCAGAAGGAACGGGTCACATTTCCAGCTATTACATGAAACAGTGCAGGAAACCTCATATAGGCCTTTTTGTTTTACCAGTGCCCTAGACCTGACAAAAGCTGCCCTCTGCTCCACAACTTCCCTTGCAAAATTCTGAAAAATGGTAATTTTAGATGGGGGATTGTTCCAGCAAACCTTTCTTTTTCTGTTACCATGCCTAGGACAGATTCTTTGGTTGTGAACCTGAGAAATCTGATTATCAGGGCTCTGAGGTTAGCCTCAGGGGCAGGCCAGAGACCTGTGGGCTCTTTCAATATACAGTAGAATATCAGAGTTATGAACACTTGAGGAATGCAGGTTGTTTGTAACTCTGAAATGTTCATAATTCTGAACAAAACATTATGGTTGTTCTTTCAAAAGTTTACAACTGAACATTGACTAAATACTGTACTACGCAGAAGAAAAATGCTGCTTTCCCTTTTTTTTTTTTTAGCTATTTACCTTTAACACAATACTGTACTGTATTTGTTTTTTTGTTTGTCTCTGCTGCTGCCTGATTGCATACGTCCAGTTCCAAATAAGGTGTGTGGTTGAATGATCAATTTGTAACTCTGAGGTACTATTGTGAAGTATAAAGTCTGCAGGCGGACTGAGAATTTCTGTTTAAAGTTGGGGGATAAATTCCAGAGGTTTCCCTCGTTCTTCTCCCTAAGGGACTCCGGTGATTATAAGATTGTTTCTGTAAAATCTGCCTTCCAGCTCAGTCAATTTAGCTTTAATTAATTTTATATCCCTGAGGTGTATCTCAGTTTGGGCAGCCCTTCTACTGGTGACTGTAGCTTCAATTGCTAAAGTGTCTGCAGTCACTTTTTGAGTCAGCACATTCTCACTGTCCTCAGTGGTGGACATCTGGGATGGGATGGGATGGGAGGGTGTCTCTCTTCTTTGAGATTTGCAGATCGAAGAGGAGCTTGCCATTGCTACTTGAGCTGATCTCATGGGTAACAGCACAGGTTAAGATGTACAGTTTTTGGCTTCTGGAGGAGAAAAGGATGGCGTCCAGTAGTAGACGGGGGTGGATGCTGGTAGATAGCCTCAGCACACTCGGGAGTTCACTCTGCCATGTTCCATGACCCCCTTGAAGTGCAACATAGAGATTTTTAAAACTGACTGAACTTTTTGAATCCAGGATGTCTATTTGCCCAGCACTAGATAAACCAATTATAGTCAATATGTAGGTGTCACCTTCTAAAAAATCAAGTGTACATCCTGTGAAAATTGAGCAATAACAATAGATTAGGATTTCAGGAGGCAGAAGATAGGCAAATCCACTAGTGGGAGAGAAAATGGAATTTGGAAATGTCTGATATTAAAAATTTGTTTGAAGCACATCTATGTAAATAAAGAGAATCTGAATACAGCTTTCTGCTTTGTGTTTGCTCAAAATCTTCAGAGAAATTAGCAAAAACTATCCCCAGGTGAGGCAGAAAGACACATTTCTCCGAGTACAGCAACACATGACTTGCATGAGGTTTGAGGGAGGCAAGCTTTAAACCATATTCTGAGGCATATCTACACTGGAATTCAAAGCATGGTGGCCAGCGCCAAGTTTAAAAACAGTTTTTGCTAGAAAGGTGCTTCAGGGCCCAGTGAACAGAGTGTCTTAACCATGGTCTTGTGAATTATTTTATAATAATTTATATTTTATAGACTACATTCACTGAGTTTGTTACACCAGTGGCAAGTTCAAACCATTCTTTTGCTTTCCAAGTTAGAATAATGCTTTCAGTTAATATAACATCACTTTCCATTTCAACAGTTCTTTTCACAAGGATTTCCAAGCACTTGTCAAACATTAATTTATTAAGGGGACACAAATTAAAAATCACACTTGTGTCTGAATATATTTTAATGCTTACTATTGTTATAAGTAACACCTGAGAGTACCATAATTGAGAACAAAGAAAGAAGGTTTTCCACCATCAGAGCTCTGAAGAAACTGAGTCAGATCGAACAATTGAGGCACAGGCTCAAACTGCACTGTACTATGGGAAGCAAACAATCTAACCTAGGTTTGTCTGTAGCACAATAGGTCTCAAAACTGCTGCCTTTAGGATTGTGCAGTTTGTACTTC
This sequence comes from Chelonoidis abingdonii, assembly GCF_003597395.2. Taxonomy (NCBI): domain Eukaryota; kingdom Metazoa; phylum Chordata; order Testudines; family Testudinidae; genus Chelonoidis; species Chelonoidis abingdonii. The sequence continues at coordinate 223,248,708 of NC_133770.1, read as the reverse complement.
TTTCTGCAGCTGACACATCTTGCTGTTCAGAGCAAGTGGAGGGGGTAAATCTATGGATGGTCCTTCCTCCTCCCCACCCATTTGAGTTTGCTTGCTGTCCAGGGGGCACTAGCAGAGATTGCAAATCTGGCCCCTTTGTGGGATGTTTGAAGGGCTACAAGGAGGGAGAAGGCTCCTTGCCATCTCACCTCTTTTGTGCACTAGCAGAAGGATCAGCCACAGTCTGGGTCAATTGTAATGCAATCCACCCAACCTAATTAATAAAATCAGAGTTCTGACAACAAAGTGAACACAGTAAACTCATCACAATACAATATAATGGCTTACAGTTAGTTCCTCCATTGATTTATTTATGGATTTAAAACAGTTCTCCATTGCCTAGCAATCTGCGCATCCTACACTCATTGTAAAGAATCACGTTACATAAAATATGGGTTCTCCAAAATAAAGACTTCATAACAAAATCCTTCTGAAAAGAAGTCTAATGGTTTAAAAACATAATTGAACAGCTATTTTATGCCATGATAACCAAACATATGTTTAATATTCCCATATGCAATAATCATGTCAGAATTCCTGATCTAATCATCTCCATGCCCTAAATATGCAAACATTATCACAAGTGAAAACTGAAAAACTGATCCATGGTTTAATTGGATATCTTTCCTAATGTGATGTGAATTTCACAGGCAAAATCTCCAACACTGAATTAAATGGTGAAGAGATTTAATGCTAACTCCTATAAATCCCAATTGCTGTGATAAGAGGAGTGAAACTGCTGAATATTTGTCTACCTGTGTTTGTACAGCATGTAGCACAAGGGGGTCCTGGTCCCTGACTAGGGCTCTTAGTCACTATAGTAATACAAATAATAAATAATGCTTAGTTTAAACACAAAAGTATATTCAAAGGGATCTGTTCTCTTCCCTCCAGGCACAGGGAAATAACACATGGAAATCTCATATCTGTGAAGAGAAGAGAGCCCACAGAGTTGTTTCGCTTAAAATACACACACTTTATGTTAAAGGAAATTACATATTGTATACACTTTACTTTGTCATTCTGTGTTCTTTTTTGCTGCTTAAGAGGTTTTGCTAACAAAAATTCTGGGAACTCACTGCAGGATAGCACTCTGAACAATTTTTAAAGTTCAAACACTTTGTAAAATTAGTAGCATTATCTTTCCAGATGTGGAATTTGCTTTTGAAATTATACAAACCCACTTGCACATTTTACTGTTAACTGGTGTAAAAGAGGACAAAGTGTCCTTTAAGACTTCCCTGTTCTACAGGAGAATCATACGTTTGGAGGGTTTTTGTAGCCAGTGTCTTTTTTTGAAGTTTATGGTTTAACATTTTATAAAATACCATCTCTAGAGATTAGATATAGATGTTTGCAGATGGGCGATGAAATACAGGTTATGCAAACAAACCTCAAAGCCTGGAGAAGACTCAGAGGCGGAGTTTAGGTGCTCAAGCAAACCACTTTATCCCACTGGGAAGAAGAACAATATAACTGCTTGGGACAGCAACCCTTTATTTGGCAGTTTAGGGCCACAAGGGCTCCTGCTGCTGTACATACAGTAGGTATTACTCCTGAACCAGGGCTCTAGACCTAAAGAGCTTTACAGCGGTTATCCCATTTCACAGCTGGGAACAGGAGATGCAGAGCGCGTCAAAGCAAGTCAGTGGCCAAGCTGGGCATTGACCCCTGGGCAGTACTGTAGGGCAAATGTACGCCCTGCTCTACTGACGTCTCTCAGGAGCTGTGCCCGCCAACTCCTGGCCCTCCCGCAGCCTGGGGGCCGCCTGCTAGGGGCTCTGCGCAGCGGCTGCAGGTTGCCGGAGCGGTCAGAGGGGGGAGCGAGCGGGACAGACTTTGCACGGAGCTGCAGTGCCAGAGCCTCCCCTGTTCAGGGAGAGCAGGAGGGAGCCAGCCCGGCACTTTCCTTTTGGGAGCGGGGAGGAGCAGCAGCTGCGCAGGCGTCTCTCGCACCCTGTTGATTAGTCAGTGCTGGGATGGCGTTTCCTGGGCCAGTTGCAGCTGCGAGCCGAGCGGGGAGCAGCCCCAGGGGGCTAGAGGAGCAGCCGCAGCCGCTGGGCCGGTGTCACCTTGCGCTTCGCCAAGCCTAGCATGTCCTGGGGGAGCGGAGGTGGAGGCGGCGGCAGCGGCAGCGGCTGCAGCTGCAGCAGTCGCCGCTGAGCGAGGCGAGCTCCGTCCTGTTGGCTGCAGCACCCAGGCGCGCAGGAGCCGCAGCCGCCTGCCAGCCTGACTCCCCCCTCCCCGGGCCCGGGGGCGGAAAGGAAGATGGACCCGGGCCCCTCGCTGGGATCCTGTCTCAAGGATGTGAAGTGGAGCGCGATGTCCGTCCCCTTGGACCAGCTGGTTAGCACCTACCGGCTGCCCCAGCTCGTGCGGCTGGACAGCGGTGAGTAAAGCCCGGGGCCGGGGGGCAGGGCTGGGAACAGCAGCCGCCCATTAACTATTAACTTCTGCAGACTCGGCGGGCGGGAATGGTTCCTCCTGCGCATCCCGCGCCTGTAAGGCAGGGGGAGACTCCCCGGAGCGCGCGGCGCGGCCCCCTGCACAGCCAGGGGGCTGCCTGACCTGGGGCACAGGCGCGAAGTCACTTGCCCGGGGACTCCCAGCTTGCCACGGGCAGAGCTGCGGACAGAACCTAGTCGTAGCCCGCCGCTCTTTGGACCGGCGCTTCTCTAGCTGTTCCATGTTCGCAAGTCCAGGGGTCCTCTTCGGACTTGAGTCCCAGCACGTTTCCTTGCGGCCTGCTCTCATCTCTGGGGCCACAAGCCTCTGCCAGGGCTGGATTGTGACAGGGGTGTGTGAAATCCCTCTGTTTCAGTTAGCCTTGGTTTGCAAAAAAATGATCTTGAGTGCTTTCTGGCAGGCACTGCATGTCTCTTGTGGGTCTGGGTCTGCTTCATTTATTGGGGTACAAGTAATCCATCATGAACTATGGAAAATATAGAAGTCAGGAGATGTTTATAAGGTTAAGGATTAGCTCCAAGTGTTTGTAGCTTGGAAAAATGTTACCCCCATAAAATTAAGATTCTGAGGTCGGGAGAACTGCAGAACGCTACAACATACTAAAACTGCATTCGTTCTGCACTCTTAAACCATACATCTCTGCTTATTAGATGTTACAGTAAAGTTTTTGCTCTTTCACCATTTTCTTTCTGTAGTCTACTGGTTTAAACAAATTGGATCCTGCTCCTTTGTGTGCGTGAGTTTGGGGAAGCTCAGTGAGTCCAATGTCAGTTGGGAGTCTTTGAGAGTAAAAAAAATACATGATTAAAATACAGGAAGACATTTGCAACACCTAAGGCTTAATCCTGTGATTACATGTTGTAGAACCTACATCAAGGCCGAAGTAAAAGGAATATTAAACAAACCAGGTAGTCTAAGCCATAAATGTTCATCATGTTAATGTTGATTGAAAGGGCAACAGACTCTTTTTTTTTGTTGGTTTTTTAAAAAACAGAACATGAGAAGTCTGTGAATTTCAAAGAAAAGGAACTTTTTATTACTATTTACTTGTATGCTAACCTACAGTCTCTAGGTCAGCATATTATTTTCTATTAAAATCTGGAAATTAGAGGTTATGCCCCTGACAGAATGGCTAGTAGAGCAACATGCTGCTACATGAGATGAGAAGTTGGGAATGATATTTGGTATTGCTTTTCCTTGAAGGTTTGGAGTGTCATGGAAATATTCATAGATTTTCAGAGACCAGCAATTGGTTGTCATAAAAGTATTATTATGCCAGTCACAGATAGAGAGTTCAGGAAGTAGCACTTGGGTGAGAGGGATCAGTCCAGAGAGAGCAGTTCAGGAGGTACAAAAGCAATGGCAGCTTCTTGGCCCAATACAAACGTAGGAGTGATTGGTTTTCCCTTGATGCATAGGAAGATAGCGCGTGTTTGGGTGCCTGTTGCAGCAGTTATGGTACTTTCAACCTGTCATCTATGAAGTGACATGGAGGGTTGTATGACTTGGTAAAATAATTTGAGTACTAAGTTTTGCATTTGACTTAAAAGTTGTCCTTTTTATGGCTTTGAGACTGGGCCAACATGCTTAAGTAATATCTCATTTTACTTTATCTGCTCACCCACACTGCAATCAGCCTATTGCTTACCTGTCCTTATTATAATCCTTAGGTGATAGGAGCCAGAGCTTTTTGTAACTCTGCCCCTTGATTATGCAGTATCTTTCCTATATTGCTTTGTAGTGCTTGTGTCCTGATGGTCAGAAGTAGGGTGAAGAAAAGATTTTCCACCCTAACTGCTGATTAGTTTTATAGTGTTGCATCACAGGGCACTGCAATATTTATGTGAAAGCTACTATGTTAATGTAACTTCTATTGTAGTCACCTTCTGTGACTTGAAGCAGCTAAGATGGCCTCCGACAGTTGTGCTTAAGATTGTCAGGTTGCTGGAAGCAATTCCAGATATAGTATGTCTTTTGATAAATCTCATAATTCTCTCCTTGGCTTATGTGGTGTATGCTGCTTCTTCATCTTCGTTAACTTGCCATCATTGTTGATGTGACCTTTTTTGACTACCAAATTCACAGTCCGTTTTGGTCAATTTCACAGTCATAGGATTAAAAAAAATTGTAGATTTCAGCTATTTAAATCTGAAATTTCACTGTGTTGTAATTGTAGGGGTCCTGACTGAAAAAGGAGTTGGGAGGGAGGTTGCAAGGTTATTGTAGGGGGGTTGCGGTACTGCTGCCCTTACTGGCGTGATCTAAAGATGGTGCTGAGTATCCACAAATCCCATTGTAGTCAGTAGGGAGCTGCATGTGCTCTGCCCCCTTTGGAATTCAAGCCACTTTTAGTTAGGTGTCTATATTCAGGTGCCCTAGGTTTAAAATGTTGGCTGTTTGAATCTCCTCAACCAGCTGCTTTTCCCTTTGTTTACTTTTGTTAAAAGTAAACTCTCTTTAGGGGGGACGTAGGAGGGGGAGTAGGAAGAGGGATTGAGGAGCTGGAGATTTTTTTTCGTACATCAGTGTTTGTAAGACTTCATTTTTCTTGTCTTTGAACAGTTGCTTTCTTGAAGCTTTCTAGCGATGTGGAGATTATTGTAATGTTGTCTTCTCATCTCTTTTGTGATTTAGGTCTTAGTAAAAATGGAATTATTAAATTGTTTGAGTGCAAGAACTTCACTGCTCCGTTGTCAGGGACTGTCTACGCTGTGAGGAGAACCAGGGTGATGCGAATTGCAGAGTGCATCAAAGTGTTGTGGTCTAACACCCCCGCCCCACCTCCAAACACTGCTGGAATGAACTAAAAGCATCCTCTTTCAGACAGAACACTGTCAATGTGAGCTAAGTACATTTTTAGTTTGCACCAAGAGCATCCACACAGGGCACTGAAAGTACAACACTTAGGTGCGCTCTGCAGTTTATGCCCCTGTAGTCTGTGCTGTGACGCAGTATAGACATAGCTTTAGTATCATGTCTGATGACTTCAAACTGTGAATAAAGTGAAAATGAATGAATGAAGTCACATTTCTTGTGCCAGAATCGGCTATAAGTTAGAATGCAGATATGAACATGCTGGGAGAATGTCCTCTCCAAATAGTGCTGCTTGCTCTGTAAGCACAGTCACATACACAGGCAATGATAAAAATACAGCTGATATGAAACAGAAACATTTATTGTCCAGAATCAAGATCTGAAATATTTACCTAAACTAAAGCTACTTTTGGGTTAGGGAGAGTGGGTTTTTGGGGTTTTCTTGGGGAGGGGAGGAGTGAGGGAAGAAGAAATCTGCCTAGTTATATATAAACTGCACATGTTAGTAGTTAGGCTGTGACATCTCACCTCAAACTGAAATTAAGATATATATTCATACCTTCTGATGAAAACTGGGAGAGTTCAAGCTGATAGGAATATTTAGTTCCAATTTCTAAATAGCTTGCACTTGCTAATTCATCATAATGCCGCTAAAGTGGTTAGTCCTCTGAAATACAGAATGGTCCTTAGAGTATTTACCATCTTTATTTCAGATGCTGTTGGTTTTGTGTTTTTATTAAGTGCCTATTGCCATAGCAATTGCCAGTGTTTTTAAAAAAAAATGCTCCATTGTCACCTTAACAAGTGACGGTACTTAGACTGCTATTACCATGCATGTTGCCAGTATGTCTTAACAGGCTAAATATTAATAGAAGACCCAAGGTAACCAAATGCAAACACAACTAACAAACATTAAACACAATGAATAAGCATTATATCCTGTCTTGGGGCTCACTAAATTGGCTCTGTCAGACCAAGGAGAACAAGTTTCAAAGACAGTAAGAACTGGATGAGAGAGTCTTGCTTCCACCTCCTGAATTACGCTCCAGGAGATGGAATCCTGGCCTCATTGAAGTCAGTGGGAGTTTTTGCCATTAACTTCCAAGGGGAAAGGATTGCACTCCAGGATCCAACAGCAAAAATACCTTTATATGACCTTTACTCGGACTGTAGGGTATTAGGCGAGAGCAGGTCTCTGAGGTAATGGTGTCTCAGCCCATTCAGGGATTATAAATAGACAACAAAATACTTAACTTCAGACCTTTCTGGTGAGTTATAATACTACCTTCTTTATCTGCTAAATGAGTCAAAGCTCCATGTAGAGCTTATCCTTATTTTCTCAAGTTTTTGACATTTCTGATAGCACTGATGTAGTCTAAGGATAATCTCAGAAGCCGGAAGAAAAATGCTATTAAGACTAAGAAGTGGAAAATTATGCTTTGGTTAAAGAGTTAAACTGCATGGCTTTTTGGCAGCAAATGGTGAACTCCGTGTCTGGCATTCAAATCCAGCTTTTGTTTTTAAATAGGAAAATTCAATGTCCTACTGTTATCTTACTTATTAGGACCCCTGTCATCCTAGCACTATTGTTAATTTTTGACAGTTTACTATTGTTTGTTTTTTATCCCCAAGGAGGGAGGGACCTGGGACCACGTTCCCTCTCAATTCCAGAGACTGGTCTCTCTAGCGATGAGATCACTATCACTGCAGTCTGCTTGTACTCATCCTCTGGATAAAAATATTTCCCAGTGTCGTCAGCTATTTAACGATCATCACTCCAGAAAAAATATTTAAAATGAATGATACTAGTGTTTTTAAAATCAAACATCCTGGCACTGGTCTGGCTGGGTAGATAGCCCAGCTTGAGGCACCACTGTTTAGAAGTCCCTTTTGGCTGTTCGCTGAGCCTAACTGAGAACACCCCTCTGAATTCTTCTGGAGATATAGTGACCTATCAACACTAAGTTATTAAGAATCAGAAGGAAATAATTTCTTTTGACCCGAAGCATAAATGCAATATTTGTGGTTGCTTTAAGGCAGACTGACTGAATTATGATGTTGATTTCAAGGAGGGAAAGCCTATGAAAAGTAGGAGTTGTGGGGTTGTGTAAAATATCTTATGAACCCTGATTAAACTGTCTCTTAAATAACTGTACTGGGAGATACTTTACTTGATGCCTGATCTGGCTAAGCTTGAAGTTGCCATGTTGCTGCTTGGGAGGAACAGGCTTTATTTATTACATTGTAAATCCTGTCCTCAATGAGGTACCACACCAGAGGTAACCTATTTTTAAAAAGATGTTTAGAATCATAATAAGCAATTAGAAATTAGAGATGGAAAAGACCTCTATGTACTCCATTCCCCTGTTAATGCAAGATTGTTCCCTACAGCATGTGAAGTGTTTAGTCTACTTCTAAATGATAAGATAGTGTTGTTTAGTTTCGAGACAGAACATCACACTAAATAGAACAGTTTGACTATGTACATAGTGAACAATTCACATTGCATCCTTTTACAAACTCAGGGATATCCTTGAAATTGAGCAATGGTTTTATACTAAGAATTTCACTCGTCTTGAGGTTTGAGTGTGGTATTGTTTATTGTGGATAATCTTTCAAGAAACTATTGCAAAGTGCTTCAGTGGACTGTAGTATTTGGAGGAGGTGGTAAGAACCAGTTCAGAAAAACTAAAGTAGATCAAAAAGACGTGAGCCCCTTGGAATATACATGATCCAAACACCTATGCTGTGTGAGGCAAGCTATTGTACAGTGTGCAGGTAGATGACGGTTCAGTGGGTAGGTAAAGCCTCCAGTTAGGAGAAGGCAAAAAAACAGGATGTACTTTGAAGCTAGTGAAAGCTTACCTATGGCCTGACTTTTTCCCATAAGCCTTGAACAGCTCTGAAAAATCAGACCATTAATGTTTGAATTGCACATACGTCAATGCACACAATTAATATAGTCTTCCACCCTCCGCCCCACATACATACTTTCCCTCGTGGTCTGCTGATTCCATCATGACAATTGAGTGAAAAAGCAGATGGCTGCCTGCCCCTAACCAGTGCTTGCTGTATTTTCCTTTCCAACAGGCAGAAACGTGTTCCAGAAACACTTTAGTGAAAAAGCTTTTAAATTGTTTTAAGTCTGCTCTACCTTAGGGCATCTATGAAAATGATAGTACCCTCCTGGAGTTGGAGTCCAAGTAACTTGGCAACACCTATTCTCAAATGTAGAACAATCTTCCAGATGAGGTGGACATGAGTTGACTAATGTATCTCTGAATTTTAAAGCTAAAAACCCTTGTTTGAGCCTCTTGTTCAGTAGCAACTTCAGATACAATAGTGTGTACTGTATGTTCTTGAATCAATATGCTACTTCTATTATTGTGGGCTCTTGATAATGCTCTGCCATGGTAATCAAGGATTCAAAACAGTTTGTCCTGAACTGCTATTTTCACATGCTCATAAGTGCTCAGATATCACAGGGAATGGTACCTAGATAAAGGCACAAAATAGACCTTCTGGGCTGAAATTTCACACTTTTGACCTATACACAAAGATTACCTTTTTAAAATAAGCTATCTAAGGAACATCTCTCCAGCAAATTCTTCAGTTCAAGAGTAAAAGAAAAAATACTTTTTTTTTTTTAAATGATGGCTCCGTTTTTAAATTATTTTTATTAAAAGAAATTTGACCAAGTCTTCTGGGAGATTTAGTGCATTGGCTTGGTTTAATCTTTTAAAATATCACTTAGAGCTGTGGCACTCACCTTTTTTCATATGCAAACCCCTTTGGAAATTTCGAATGTGGACCCCTTTGGAAATCTATTGCATGTGTGTATATAGTTGAATTGTGTTCAGTTAGTTTTCAGTCCTTTAGAGCAGGGATTCTCAAACTTCATTTCACCGCGACCCCTGACAACAAAAATTAATACATGACCCAGGAGTTGGGACCGAAACCTGAGCCCGCCTAAGCCCCGTTGCTTGGGGGAGCAGGGGAAAACCCAAGTGGGAGTTGGTCAAAGCCAAAGCGCTTTAGCCCCAGGCAGGGAGCCTGTAACCTGAGCCCCGCTGCCCAGGGCTGAAGCCCTCAAGCTTTGACTTTTGCCCTGCCTTGTGGGGCTCTAGGGTTGCTAGGTGTCTGATTTTTTTTACTGGAACACCCCATCAAAAAGGGATGCTGGTGGCTCAGGTCAGCACTGCTGACCAGGCTATTAATGGTCTGGCCAGTGATGCAGTGGGGCTAAGGCAAGCTCCCTGTCAGCCATGGCTCTGCGAGGCTCCTGGAAGCAGCGGCATGTTCCCTCCCACCCCGCCACCTCCTAGCCCCTATGCGTAGGGGCAGTCAGGGGGCTCTGTGCTGCCCCCGCCCCCAAGCGCCAGCACCGTAGTTCCCATGGAAGCTGCCGGGCTGTGCCTGTGGATGGGACAGTGCTTAGAGCTGCCTGGCCATGCCTCTGCATAGGAGCCGGGAGGGGAGAGGGAATGTGCTGCTGCTTCCGGGAGCTGCTTTAGGTAATCTCCAGCCTGCATCTCTGACCCCCTCCTTTTGCCCCAACCCACTACTACAGTCCTGATGCCCCTTCCACCTTCTGAACCCCTCAATCCAAGCCTGGAGCCCCCTTCTGCACCCCAGACCCTTCATCCCTAGCTGGAGCCTGCACCCCAACCCCCTGGCCCAGCCCTAATGCCCCTCTCACCCTTCAGCCTCAGCCTGGAGCACCCTCCTGCACCCCTAGCTGGAGCCCTCACCCCCTCTACGCACACACCTCAACCCTCTGCCCCAGCCTGGAGCCTCTCCTCCCCACACTCGGAATCCCTAGCCCATAGCCACCTTCTGTACCCCAAATTCCTCATCCCTGGGCCTGCACCCCTCAGCTGGAGCTCTCATCCAGCCTACACCCCAACCACCTGCCCCAGCCCAGAGCCCCCTACCACACCCTGAACCTCTTATTTCTGGTCCCACCTCAGAACCTGCACCCTGAGCCCCCTCCCACACTCCAAAACCCAGACTAGAGCCCACTCCTACACTCCAGAGCCTTAACCCCCAGCTGGAGCCCTCACCCCCTCCTGCATCCCGACTCCCTGAGCCAGCGTGATGAAAATGAGTGAGAGTGAGGAGAGTGAGCGAGAAGGTGGGGAGATGGAATGAGAGAGGAGTGGGGCCTCGGAGATGGGGCAGGGCAAGAGCGTTCGGTTTTGTGCAAGTAAAAAGTTAGCAACACTGTAGGGCTCAGACTTCGGCCTCTGGCCCCAGCAAGTCTAAGCCAGCCCCAGTGACTCCCTTAAACAGGGTCATAACTCACTTTGAGGTCCTGACCCGCAGTTTGAGAACTGCTGCCTTAGACATAGTCCAGGGACCCCAGGGTCTGCAGACCACAAGTTGAGAACCACTGACTTAAGGACACAAATTTAAGGTAAACTCAATCAGAAACTAAGATAGGATGCCCAAGTAAGTAGGATAGTTCTTAAGAAACTAAAAAAAGTGTTGTGCAATGGTTCGTGTATTGTTGTTTCAAATTGTTGTAATAAAGCATGACACAAGGCACTAGCCTTAAAACTGACATGGGAAAGAAGTTAATATATTTAATACCTTTATGGGTATTCATCACTCCTGTACTAGTCCAGTGAACTTAAGGGAACATGCTGAAAAGAAATGCTACAGAATATGGGACAACATGGTATAGCAGTTAATTTCAGTAACGGGGGCTATGTTCCAGGAATTCCACCTGTGGTCTGACTGCAGCACGAATATTGGTATTTTGGCATAGTGAATAACTAGCTGTCAAGATCTGAGAATCTCTTACAGGAAAATACTCATCATATTAATAATACACATACTGCATATGACTCAAAAACCAAACTTCATAAAACGCTGTGTGCCAGATTCCTTAAATCTTTTGAATTTTATATTTATGGTGCTTTCTGTTAGTTTAACTATGCTATTTACATGTTATTCTTACTTGTACAGCCTGCATTTTCCATACTATATATAGCTCTGTAGCTAGTCATGGTACTTTTATAAGCAAATATACAATAAAGACAGTGTTTCTGCTCTGAGAGCTTTGTACTGTAATTTAGACTTAAAATACAACACAATGATGAAAGACCATGGTGTGTGAGGAGGTAGGGAAGTATGTTCATGTTGAGCGGATCAAATGTTCTCTAGACTGTTTTGGAAAACTAGCAAATCAACTGCATGTTTTGTAGGGGAAAATCATCCACTCCCATTCATGGAGTGGTGTGAATAACTGGAAGTCACAGAGCTACAGGAACTCCTCACTTAACGTTGTAGTTATGTTCCTGAAAAATGCGACTTTAAGCGAATGATGTTAAGCTGATCCAATTTCCCCATAAGAATTAATGTAAATGAAGGGGTTAGGTTCCAGGAATTTTTTTTTTCACCAGACAAAAGACTTATACTGAGTGTGTGTATAAGTTTTAAACAAACAGTTTAATACTAGTGTGCAGTGGTGATGATTGTGAAGATTGGTTGAGGTGGAGGAGTCCGAGAGTGGGATATTTCCCAGGGAATGCTTTACTGTTAAATGAACTAGCAACTGACTGAGCCCTCAAGGATTAACTCTCACAACACTCTACAGCAGGAACGGAGGGAGGGCAGACAGAGACACACACCCTGTGTGTGAGAGAAAAAATGTGCATTTCCCCTTAAAGTAGCTGACTCCAGGCTTAAGTATACTACCTTAACTAAATCAGCTTGCTGAGACACACAGCTACTGCCTAGAAGCTCCCTCCGTTGATTGTGTGCCCCCCCCCTGCTCTATGGAAGATGGGGTAAGCTGGGTGCAGGAGCAGGGGGAGGGGGAGACACTCTGACATTAGCCCCCCTCTTCCACCCTCCCCCTGTACAGCAAGCAGGAGTCTCTGGGAGCAGCTCCAAGGCAGAGGGCAGGAGCAGCACATGGCAGTGGGGGGAGGGACAGCTGCTGCACAGGGAACTTAGGGGGGCTGTTGGTCCACCTTGGTTCCAACCACTCACCAGCTAGGTGCATGGGCTGCTCTTCCTGCAAGGAGTGGACAAAACAGGTGGCTGCTAAACGACTGTTTGAAGGGAGCATTTCACAACTTTAAACGAGCATGTTTCCTAATTGAACAGCAACTTAACATCAAAACAGCGTTAACCAGGACAACTTTAAGTGTGGAGTTCCTGTAATTACATTTAAATTGATTTACAGCCTTACATCTTTGTTCTTGGAAGAACACTTTCAGAAGCCTTAAATTACTGTCAAGTATCGGTATAAAATTATTGAAAATGCAAACTTCTATTTGCTGAAAAGACCCAAATCTCTCTCTTCCCGTCCCCCTGCTGAAGGTTATAGCCACATCACACATTTTACATCTGATCATAAAACATTCACTTTTGAAATTGTGCTCATGTAATTGTATTATGGTCATACTTGTCTGTTCTCAGCCTTCAAATTTGTTCATATTTGTTCTGGGAAAAAATGTCAAGCCTGTGTGGATGGTGAGTAGGAAAGATGAGACTCAGTGAGAAAGTACCTCCCTCAGATCATAATATAAGATATGACTAGCTATGTATGTGTATGGTACCACACAATGTTCGGAGAGTGGGTGTGGCTAGCAGCAAGCCGCAAAACTACAGCAAGTACCATTTCAGTGTAGGTGAAAGACAGTATTTAGGAAAGGGAACACTTTAATTAAAAAAACAAAAACTATAGTGCTCAGTAGTAAAAGTGCTTTGTGAATTGTGGGTATTATTCTCCCTCTGCCCTCTTAGAGATAGGGAAGTTGGCTATGGAGATTTTTTTCTCAGTATTGTATGCTGCTTGACAAAAGTGGAATCTTTTCTCCTTTCCACATTTTTTAAAAAAGTTTTACTGTAGAAAAGTTTAAAAAGATGATTTTTTTACCCTTAGCATGCCCCTCTCTCCTGCCAAGTGTGTTTTGTGTCTTGCTTTGTGATTCCCTCAAGTTTATATGTCGTGCCATATAGATCTTTTGTTCTGTTGCTGGGGACTGTCCACTTTCCCTCTCTGTAGAGAAGTAGGAGGAACTAGCTTCCCAAATGTTTCCACTGGAATGGATAACCCTTTAAGATCTAACAGCCAACCATGGTTCCTGGTTTGGTAGGCACGGGCTGTTGCCCTTTTCAACAAATGATAGCGGCCACATCGAGGCATTCCATGATTCAACAATTTCTCAACATAGACATGTTCCCCAAATCATCACACAATGAGTAATGTAAATGATTTTACTAAAACGAGCTACCCTAACCATGATGTGCTTTGTTACACTGGAGGCTCTGTGTAACTTTCTGTTTTTGTTTGTTGCCGTGAATGGGGTTGCCTGTGAACAAGAGACCTCCTTAAACATAAGTGAAATTGCAAGCCCTTCTGTCCTCTTTGTCTCAGTATATGCAGGCTTTGACTTATGCTGAAAGTCCATATGAAGTTTTGTCTGTCAGTTATTAGTGTACAGTAACATTTCTTCTATTCTAATGCAAACTGCTTTTGAGTCTTTGTACTCACTCCCAGAATGAACTAAAAACACATGCAGGATATAAAAAACAGTCTAGCTAGAGAGTAATGATGACTTCTTCCTTTGGCCTGCAAAGCTTTACCTGAACACTGCCTACCTCAGTTAATTTTTTTGTTTGTTTGGGAAGTCTGTCCAAGGTAGTGTCAAGTTCAAACAGTGGTCCTGGTGATCTGCAAACAGGGATCAATGTTTCACAATGAGAAGTGAGCATGACGTCTTTGTTCCCAGCACCATTAGCCCAGAAGGCAAGTGGCCTTGTTATATAATATGCTCAGAGAACATATTCCTGCAAATGGCATTTTAAAATATAAATAGCTGACAGTAAGACAGCTTAAAACAATTCCTTAGCTTGCTTGCCTTGCTCAGGAAAAGTCTAAATGAATAGATGGGGCTTACAGTAACAAAGTTAGGCTTAATTGGCCCATCAGAGGAAGCACATCCTATATTTTAAGTTTTAGAAGCTAACATGTTCATAATATGGGCCTCCTGCGTCTAAGGAGAGCTAGTAAGGGCTTGGCTACACTTGCAAGTTGCAGCGCTGGTGAGGGGGTTACAGCGCTGCAACTTATTTGGTGTCCACACTTACAAAGCTCAGCCAGCGCTGCAACTCCCTGGCTGTAGCGCTGGCTGTACTCCTGGTCTGCTACGGGTGTAGCGAATCCAGCGCTGGTGATGCAGCGCTGCTCATCAGGTGTGGACACTCACCAGCGCTGTTATTGGCCTCGAGGGTATTAAGAAGTATCCCAGAATTCCTGTCTACAACAAACCGGAAGGTACTCCCCGGAGCTACCAAACACAGCTGCTCTTTGCTCCAGTGAGCGAACCGAGCCGAGGCTTTGGAATGTTCACAGCTGTTTGCTTGAGGAGACAAACAGCACGGCGGGGGGGAGGGAGTCCGTCAGAGAAGCTGCTTATCTGGTCTGAAGCCTTTTTACATTTTAGAGTGATTGAGAGAGGGGTGGGGGAAATGGCCAGAATTTGCAAGGCAGGGAGCTCACAGTGTCTGCTCCAAAAATCCGCTCTCTCTGTCTCCCCGACGCTCCCTGTCACACTCCACCCCACCCCTCTCTTTTGAAAAGCACGTTGCAGCCACTTGAACGCTGGGATAGCTGCCCACAATGCACCACTCCCAACAGCGCTGCAAATGCTGCAAATGTGGCCACACTGCAGCGCTGTTCCTACACAGCTGTAACTGCCAGCGCTGCACGTTTCCAAGTGTAGCCATACCCTAAGTTTCCTAACTGATCTTTGTTTTCGGTCAGCTTCTCCATGCTTGATCCCATTAAGGCAAGTCAAACCATTTTTAAAAAATGTTTAGTATTACTAGCCCCAGTCAGCCAAAAATCATGGTACTTCAAAAAGGATAAGTTTGGGGTTC
Organism: Chelonoidis abingdonii; assembly: GCF_003597395.2. Classification (NCBI taxonomy): domain Eukaryota; kingdom Metazoa; phylum Chordata; order Testudines; family Testudinidae; genus Chelonoidis; species Chelonoidis abingdonii. Next base: position 223,233,492 of record NC_133770.1, on the reverse strand, counting down.
TCTGCCTTTATTTTATTTTGAGCTTTTTTTAGTTTTCACACTTTCAAGCTTTTCGCAATAGTGAAGGCTATAAACTTTTAAAAACGATAGCTGAAATTATCACATAATCATATAACTTGAAAGATGATCCTTCTTAAACCCTAAATATCCGGAGACTTGGATAAAATAGAGTGGGGAAACACTGTTTACTTCCAAACATGCTAAGTATTAAGTCAGCTGTTTAATTAAAGGATTTGTTAAGACTCCCCACAGTAATGCATGAGAAACCATGCTAATGGTTCTGTTCTTGGATCAGGATTGTAGCTAAATGTTATACACATACAGTATAGCAAAGTTTGAATTGCCTCTTATGATGAGCAACATTAAGGAATAGAGTGGTGGCTTAGTACACTTTCTGTTGCTGTCCTGTGTTTTGGAATACAAGCGGTAACATTGGGACATTATTGCAGAGAGAAACTTTTCTGTGTGGTGATGGTGGGAGGGTTGCGTGTGTTGAAAGATTTGCTCCATGTCATTTGGCTTGTGTTCATGAAAAGGAAACACGTCTGATTCTCTGGGATGTTTCTTCAAAAGATTTAAAACAAACACAAACAAAACCTTAATGAAGCCTAGATTGTTACTCTTGGCTTTTCGCTTGGCGGGTCATAAATGCAAACTGAATCAAAACACCAAGGGAGAAATCCTGGCCTCATTGAAAACAATGGGAGATTTGTAATTGATTTCACTGGGGGCCAGAATTTCACCCCAAGTGTCTTGTTAGCCAGAAATCTGAATACTTAAAATATTTTTTACTTATATTAAGTAGTGGTTTGAACAGAACTTCTGAGTTTTTGAAACCCAGGCCTGAAGCTGGAGAAAAGCTTTCATTGGAACAAGCTGGGGTTTTTAGTGGTGGTGTGACACAGTAGGAAAAATCAGGCTTCAAGTTTATTCACTGGGACTGCTGTAGAACTCTGATCTTAAAGAAACAAAACTTCCCTGTCTCTGCTGGCTGGTGTGAGAGGAGTAGGGGGTAGGTAGTGCAATGGGTGCCAGTGTGAGATACGCTTGTGTTTGTCTACTGAATTGTATCTGGCATTTGCAGGAGAGTTGGGGACTAAGGGGGTGAAAGCTTGATTCCTAAAATAGTTAACAACACTGTGTGACCCTATGCGGGGGTGGATCAGGCCCTTAAATAGGAGACCTCAGAGTAACTTGTCGGTGCTGCAGGAAGTGTTGTTAGTGATTCAGTAGATGAATACTGAATACTGAACTGCAGGGGGTTGGGAGTCTTATGGCATTTGATGTCTTGTCTCTTAGATGTGATTTTAAAATTTTGTTTCATCTTGACTAGTAGTGCCTACTGAAGATGCTGTTGAGCATTCTGTCTCTCTAAAAATATAGGGTTAACAGTAGTGTCCTAGCTAAATTTCTTGTGATGAGATTGTCTACCTATGACTCCTGTGCTGTTCCATATGGATGCTGCATTTCCCACTACCAGTTGTGTAGTGCTGCTTTCTCATTCAGCCTAGCAGTGCTTGTATTTGAGGGGCTGGTAAAGTGGGGTAGCTTAGAACTTGGAAAAGGGGAGGGGAATCCCATTTGGGTTCTATTCCCAGCTCTGCCATAGATTCAACTACAACAAAGTTGCATACGTAGATTCATTCTGTCAATTTGGGCAAGTCACTTAGTACTTTAATTTTGACACGCCAATGATTTTGCATGCTGGGAACAGCATTGTACTCTAAGGATCTGTGCAACCTTCTTTGCAGGGTATGCTTCCTTGTGTAGGCTCTGTAGCTTTCTTTTCCTGCAAGTTAGTTGCTGTAATTGACATCTCCTCCTCTTAATCAACTGAAGCTGCAGGGTGGTGTCTTTCCAATATGCAAATACAGTACTTGAGCTACAATGCCATTTGGAGTTGTACAAGATCTTTCAAATGTTGGGACTCTTGTACACCCTTTTCCTTTACTCTCCTTATTTGGTAAAGGCCAGTGTATACAACCTTCTGATGTGTTTAACCTTTTGTCATTGGCTTCTGTAAGTTAGCAAAGGTTTCTCTCTACAGTATTTCACAATTTTTGTAAGGTGCTCTGTCAGCAAAAAAATTGTCAGTAATGGACCTTGACCTTGCAAAACAATTATGCAATTGACAATGAACATCTCAGCTTGGTTTGGTTGTTGGCTGGATGATGGCATCATGATGTGTGTCTGTGTAACCATTCCTGTATGGGCTTCAACATTCTACTTGCAGCATTAGTACTTATGATGCAACCAAATACTTGTAATGGATTCCCAAGGCACAACATTAAGGGTACTAATAATCTGAGGTTTCTTGTGATTAGAAGAACACCATCAAATTAAAAACTACATTTTGTACTTGTTATAAGTTACACTAAAGATTAGAGGGAATCCAGAAAAGATTTTTCACCCAGTTTGCTTACTATGTGTATTTGACATGACTTTCCTCATTGTTTACCCTTCCCCTTTTCTTTTGTTTTTTTGCCAGCAGAACCGACAAGACACACCTTTCCTTTTAAAAAACACAAATGTGATTGTAAAACCTCAAACCCATAGGGGAATTTAGGGATGGAGAAGCAGATTGTTGTACCTGAAACTACTCATAAGAAGTTTGTGTGTGTGTATTTGACTAGATTGCAAGTTGATGGTGTCAATTTTAAAGAAAGCATTGGGGCTGCGATCCAACCACCACTCCTGATTGTCTCCGTTAATAAGAACCAAGTATCTTTAAAGAAAATGCCTGAGTGTTAATACATTTGAAATACAATGCAGTCAGAATGATAGCTTTAAATATTTGTGGATTCTACAGAAAATGTATTGGAAAGACATTAAAGGTTTGAACAATACTGCCAGAAAGCTTAGTTAGAAACAAGTCTAAGATGTACTCACAATTTACATCCCATTCTCTCTGGACCTCTGCCTCAGAAGGTCTTGGTATCCTCAGGATGAGAAGGAGAACTATTCTAACTAATGTTACCATGAGATTCCTTCATCCACTTTTCTTCTGACACTGATGACCAAGCCAGATGATGATTCTGTCAGACACTGTATCCTAATTAGTTCATTTCAAATAAAAAATTAGAATAACTAATACAAAGAGATTTTTCCTATGTGTTGCAAATTGCTCCTGGAATTTAAAACCTTCATTCTTTTTAACTGTTCCAGGGTAGACTTGGATTTTAAGTGCTGAAAATCTGAAATGTACGTTTAAGTGTGATGCCTTGCAAAAAAGCTTCTATGTACAACTACATTTCTTTATTTGCCCTGTTTTCAATTTGAAATAAGAAAATGATAGAAATAGAGGGGGAAACTAAAATCATAGCCTGTCAAACTTGTTCAATTTGTGTTTTCTGTGCTGGGAGAACCGTTCCCTAAAACGTTCCCACCTGCCCCCTTACACAGCTGTCCTATTAGGTGCTGTAATGTCTCTTAGCAAAAATAAATTCTGATGTGGTCAAGGAACTGAAAACTACAGTGATTTGAAATCCAATAAATGAGTGACAAAACAGCACTGCTGGTCTGAGCAACCAGTAGCAGTTTTAAAGACTGCTATCTTGTGAGCTACTAGAACCAGAAATGACACACCATTGGAGAACTGTGAATCCTGGCTCTAGAGGTTCAGAATCTCTTGAAACTTTAAAATCATTTTATAAAACCTAGTAAAACTAATACCTCTACTTCAATTCCCCTCTTCCAGCAAAGCCTGAGAGGCTGCTGCTGAGCATACAGTGACTGCTTGTGGCACTCAAAAGGAGCTATGGCACAGAACAGCTGCTATTAAAAGTGCACCAGGAACTACTTATTACAGCAACAGTTTAGGTCTTTGTATCTGTGACTCTCTCTCTCACACACACACACACTTCATTTTTGTGAAATTATTGTAAATGTGTCTGTTAACAGTCAGTGAAATAGCAAAAACACTGAAGGAGTGAGAAGGAATCTTAACAAATTAGGTGACCCCCCCGCAGTAATGCGCCATATTTATGATTTCTCAGTGCTAGAAATGCTTGTTGTACCATTACACATACCTCCAAACACTTGTTCAGTACCAGTGACCAGAAGGCAAAGTTTACAATCCTTGTAGTCCCGAATGTATTGGAGTGTTTTTTCCACGTTGTAATGGGTATTGTTTTTCACAACACCAAATAATTTTAATTCCCTCCTCACATTCAAATACTTGTCAAAATGATATAATTCAATCAAATTCTTATCACAACTTACAGCTGGACTATTCATCAATTTTACTCTTAAACTCTTTTTTGTCCTCATTATAAATCTCTGGAATATGTTTGTATGGAAGAAATACGATGTGCAGCCAGTCAGTGGTGTTCAGATTAGATCCATGGGGTACTGGATTAAGCAAATAATAACACTCCCCCACACACACCATGGTTCTATAAAATTAAATACTGAATGAAATGTTAATGGACGGTACTCCCTTCTTACCCCTCATGGGGGCTGGCCCAGGCTCTGCCTTGCCCCCTTGAATGTTTCTCCATGCCCCCTACAGTTTGGGGAACACTGATCTATGGTCTAAGTTGTTAGCAAACGGTAGTGCTGACTTTTTTTAGTTAAGATTTTGATCTTATCAGAATTAAGCAGGAGAGCAGCTTGCATGTTCGCACTGATATTAAGAGAAATCCTATCCTCTTAATTTTAATACTCCGACTTTACAAGGAACGTGCATTTCTTCTCTCTCTTCCCCACTCCCCAAATCTAAGTTTTTAGAAGTGGAATCACTCAATTTTTTTTTTCAGATTTAATTAAAAAGTAATCTGAAGGAATAAAGAGGCACCTGTTCTACAAGGTAGAAGTTGCTATGGTACTTCAGTATAACCATGCCATAGAAATAAAACGTGATACATTGGTAACATTCTCCTAGGTCATGAGCTGGATGGGAAATAAACATTGATTAGCCTTTGGCTAGAAAAGATTGTCATGCTGTTCTCATTTGTGTGTGCTCTTTCCCAGCTGTTAAACCAAAGCTGGGCAGTTTGTGTGTTTGAAACATAGTCGCTATCGTTTTAATTATAGCTGGAGTTGATATTTAAATAAGAGACTTTTTTATGAGAAATATTGAACTGCTTCCAAATGGCTACAGGCTACTGTGCATAGTAGAGATTTTGACTGTTCTATAGTACTCTGCAGTTTCATGGCAAACCTACCACCAGAATATCACGCTTTCTACATTGTTTCCATCCCTTATTGTAAATAAGGTCAGAAAAGAGCATGTCCTCCAGTCTTACCCTTAATTTTGCATGAGAATTCACATTATCACTTACATTAACATTTTAGAATGTAATATATTGGCAAGTTGACCATCTCCTTCGGGATTCTATTCCACTGGTCAGTTGTTTTGTACTAAAGATTTTTTTTAAACTTTCCCACCATTGCTAACACCAATGCAATATTTTTAAAACACTGGCAAATCTCCTATGGCTGTCAACATCAGTTTACTCTTGTTTGGTGTAAGCAACAGTGAGAAATCTTTGCAAAAAGTCTTATTAAAGGCCCCGTCTACACTACACAGTTAAATCGATTTAAACAGCTTTAAATCGATTTAACGCTGCACCCGTCCACACTACACCACCCTGTAAGTCGATGTAAAGGGCTCTTTAAATCGATTTCTGTACTCCATCAAAACCACAGGAGTTACCCTAAAATCAGTTTTACTACATCGGAATTATGGTAGTGTGGACGGAAATCGAAGTTACTAGCCTCTGGGAGGTATCCCACAGAGCACCACTGACCACTCTGGTCAGCAGTCAGAACTCCAATGCACTGGCCAGGTAAACAGGAAAAGCCCCGCGGACTTTTGAATTCTATTTCCTGTTTGGTCAGCGTGGAGCTCTGATCAGCACAGGTGACCACGCAGGGCTCAACAGCACAGGTAACAATGCAATCTCCTGAGAAAAGAAAAAGAGCTCCAGCATGGACCACACAAGAGGTACTGGATCTGATCGCTATCTGGGGTGAGGATTCAGTGCTTACAGAATTCCATTCGTCAAGATGAAATGAGAAAAACTGCAAAACTATGCGGTCCCACCAGTCTGTGCTTGTTTCCCGTGCCCAAAATCGGCGTTCAATGGGTAGAAGCTGCCCCATTACCAGCAGTAGCTCCAAAATGCTGGGTCCCGCAGTTAGGGAGAATTCAGTCTCCATGTCGTCATCATCGCTCTCGTCGGTGCGTTGTCGAGCTGCCGCCTCCTCCCCTCTCCATCCCCCTTCTCCTTGACATTTGCCGTATCATGGCTCAGCATAGACAGCAGCAAGAGTGCGCGAAGGGTGTTTACAACTGCACGAATTGTGTATACCTGATCTCAAGCGGGTCCATGGTCTCAGCAGGAGTCCATGCTTGCTGTTGCCTATGGTGCTTGCTTTCTTCACCCAGGGAAAAAAAGGCAGCGAAATGGCTTGCTGCGTGCTTTTCCAACGAAGGGAGGGTGAGGCTGTACCGAGCACCACCCTGGAGACAGCTGTTTTTTGCCGCCATCAGGCACTGGGCTCTCAACCAGGAAGTTGGGGACTATGGGTAGCTTCGTGGACAGCTACCCACAGTGCACCGCTCCTAAATTTGACGCTAGCCTTGGACCCATTGACTCACCATCTATTTAAGGAATCTCAGTGGGACGCACTAATATTAAAACTCGTTTTATAAAATTGTTTGATAAGAAT